>NC_072731.1:40209198-40507617 GCF_026930045.1 Uloborus diversus
GTAGGCTCACAGAAAGGTTTGGGGTTTAAAATTATAAGATGTACCTATAATCACATGAAAGAGATACATTTTTTATTTCCAATAAATCATTGCTCATAACTTTAGCATAATGCACATTACGCACGTTAGGAATGGGTAAAATGTTTTGCCATATTTTATTATACTCTTGCATATTTTTTTATATTTCTTTCGTGTCATAGTACAATATGGTAATTTTTTCACATTTGCCACGCGGAAAAAATCTACAGCAATTTGTATTTGCTCTTCTTGGGACAATATTGCTGTTGACACAGTTCTTTTAACCATCCACCAATCCCGTTGACAACACCCTTACCACGGCTCATGATGAAAAACTCACAATTGATATTTCTTTTTAGATGGGCGAGAGCACAAAGCAAGTACTTTTGTTTAAATTGACTTGAGTTCCATCGGAAAAAAGTACTATATCATCATAATGTGCTTCTAATTCTGAATTATCATTTTCAAAAATATTACAGCTTATTTATCATGGGACATACGTATATTCAGACATAATAACAAAAAAGTGTACATTATATCAGAATAGTTATTTTAGATGACAAAAAACCTTTAACCACAACAAGAAACAATCTAAATTTGTTTATATATATATATATATATATATATATATATATATATATATATATATATATATATATATATATATATATATATATATATATATATATATATATATATATATATATATATATGCCTTTACAATTACCCGGAGTTTAATAATGCCATAAAAAATGCAGTGTAATTCTGTTACAGTAGTCTCGTTACTCATTTTTTAATTTCGTTACCATTAATTTTACCACTAATTAAAAATGTAGCACTAATTTTTTTTGTATCAATTTACTTCTTCAGTATACCACTAATATAAGAAAAAAACAGAATATCTAGTTTTTAACTATATTATTCCTAGAATCATTACTTAATAGAAACTTAAATATCATTACAGTAACGAAATTATAAATTCCCTTCAGAACAATTTATTGTAAAATCTAATTAAAACCTATATTTTTTGAAATTTTAACAATATTTCTACCAAGAATAATCTTTTTAGTTTTCAGCAGATTGCAAACAAATAAAAATTAAGCAAATTTTATCATTCAAGATTTTAAATTCTTTGTTCAATGTGTATTTATATAAACTACACTATTCGGGATGCATGTTTAAACTTGTCTGTCTGGAATAATTAAAATCGTAAATGAAAAAAAATAATGATAAATGAAATGTATACTTTTAGCTACAAAACTCCAAAATTTGAGAAAAATTCGAGCTGTTTTAGTTTTTGCTATCCATGTCCAGGGTGGTCATTCCAAACTATTTACGTTTCGACTTCGAGATTTCCCGTCACGTGATCGATGTTGTCGAAAAAATCTCGCAACGTTGAATTCTGAACAGCTCGCAGCAGTCTTTCGAAGAGGCGCCGATTTTTTCGATTAGTTTGGTCGTACCAGGAGGTACGCGTGACTTCTTCCAACCAATGTCCTTTTTAGCGCAGCTTGTTTTGTTTTGTTTAATTCTTGCAGGGAAAAGCGCGAACTTTGACGACTGGCACGCTAATGGCTACTCTTCAAAGAATACGTTTTACGTTACAAAGAATCACACCGAAATAATTTTAGATTTTCTTGAAACAAATCTAGATGTTCTTAAAAATTAATTCTCCGAGAAAATAGTACACAAAGGAAAAATGGCCGAGGGCTCCGGTGTAAAAAGCTTAGTCGAATGGCAAAAAGTAAGTCATATTTTTTGCATATTTCAATATTACAGTGTTTAAAACAAAAATCGAAGCGGTGAAAATAGCCAATACATAAATGTGATAAAAATTAACCGTAAATTTTGTCGATTTACTATATAACACCATTTATATTAGTAAGAACGTCTTATATGAAATATATTTTTCCCAAGAAACTATAATCGAAATAATAATAATAATAACTTTAAAAAAATAATGATACTAAAAAAAAAAATCTTAACCGTCATAAATGCAGACGAAAAAATATAAATAGTTCGTAATCGTGGATTGAATATTATGTTGTTGTGGTGTCTAATGAAGTGCAGAGTGCAAAGGTTTAGAGGCATCCAAAAGTCTTAATGAAAAAATCTGCAAATTCATATTGAATAAAAAGACACTAAAATGCAGGGGGGGGGGGGTGTTAGGGCATGGCGCTGACTGCGCCATTGAAATTTTTAAAGGGGCTTGAGGGGTATTTTTTATTTGGGGGGGGGGGGCTTTTGGGAGGGGGGGAGTCTTCCGGATATCATGGAAAATCAAATTTTAGAAACAATTCCCCAGAAATTACCAGCCTTTCTACTGTTTTGCAATTAGTTAATCAATATCAAATTTCAATAAAGAAAAATAAATTTTATTACAAATTGAATTCAATTGAAATTGAATATTGACAGTAGGTAATAAATAAAGAATTTAGGAAAAAAGGGGGGGAGGAGGATTTTATAGCAAAAGAAAACAATACAAAAAAAAAAATTACCTACGTCAGTGGCGTACCCAGCATGGGTGACACCCGAGGCGGTAATTTGTGATGTCACCCCCCCCCTAAAACGCAAAAAAAAGGGATTGTATATTCTGTGTAAATTTGAAATTCATACAATTTTCAGAAACAACTAGTACTTTTGTTTAAAAACTAAATTTTAAGTGGGATAATGTACAAAAGAAAAATAAAATTTATAAACGCTTTTTACATAAAATTTGCCCTAGACGCATTTGTGCAGGACGTCGAGCGGTCAAAAAAATAAGAGGGAGTAGGAAATTCCTAGCCCCTTAATTATTTCAAATGCATTATATCTTGAAAATTTGGAGTGCCCCCGATCCCCTCCCCCCCCCCTTACCTTAGTTCCTAAATGATGGGTTAGGTTACAAGAAAGTGGAATCAATGGAAGTTATCAACCTCAGCCGAATGCATTTTCATTCACAAACTAAAATTTTTTACATTAAAAAAGAAGCTCTTAACACGTGTCTTCCGAAACACGTGTCTGCAATTTAATTCGGATGTTTGTGCATTGTAATGTTGTTATTAGTTGAATTAAGCATTTTAAGCTTTGAAAACTTGTTGTAAAGCGAAAAATGTTGCATATATACCCATTTTATGTTTGCAGTTATAACCCCCCCCCCCGCGCCCCCTGCACCATTTTTGGGGTTGGCCACATCCTAATTGTTTTCTTCGTGCCAATACCTATCAGAAAAACCAACTGCCGTAATTTTATCACAAAAATTCCACAGACAACCACTTTTCCCCTTCCCCCCTCACTATGTTCAAGGTTCCTAACATTCTAATTTGTTTTCTGCTTGCCAATACCTTTCAGAAAAACTAACTCCCGTTTTTGTGTCACAAAAGTTTAACGGAAAACCACTTGCCCCCAGCGCGGTTTTAACCCCCCTACCGTCACAATGTTCAAGGTTTGTAACATTCTAATTCGTTTTCTGCTTGCCAATACCTTTCAGAAAAAATAACTCCCGTTTTTGTGTCACAAAAATTTATCGGAAAACCACTTGCCCCCCAACGCAGTTTTAACCCCCTCCCTCCCCTTCACTATGTTCAAGGTTCGTAACATTGTAATTTGTTTTCTGCTTGCCAATACCTTTCAGAAAAACTAACTCCCATTTTTGTGTCACAAAAATTTAACGGAAAACCACTTGCCCCCCCCCCGTGCAGTTTTAACCCCCCCCCTTGCCCCCTGCACCATCTCCAAGTTTGGCAACATCCAAATTCGTTTTCCTCGAGCCAATACCTTTCAGAAAGACAAACTCCCAAATTGTATCACAAAAATCGCACAATCTCACCTACTTTAGGGCAGTCGAGATTTCGCTCCGCAAATAAGCGCCCGAAAAGTCACTTTTTCCCTTCTTTTGGCGATTGGAATTGCTACTTGCGAGAATTTCCTTTCGAGACTGCTTTTTTCCCTATAGCGCCATCTAGTGAGGCGATCAGAACTAATCTCGCAAGGTGAATTTCGAGCTTGGAATAAGCGCCCTGTTTCTCAAAGAATTGCCCCATTGTCGATTTATATCTACGTAGAAATTGAGTGTTATTTATTACATTTTTTTTTTCAGTTGGCAATTTTAACGAGCTTAATTTTAGTATGAACTTCGTAATACTTCTGGTAGAAGTTCTCACTTGTCTTTCAGAATGCTATATTTCTCTTTTTCATTTGGTGTGTTTAAATGTAATAAAGAAGATATTTTGAAGGCCTTTTTTTTTGACATTTTTACCATGCTTAAAACTAAAATGGAATACGTTATCTCTATATATTAAAAAAAAAAAGAAATGTCAAAGAAATTGTGAAAGGAAGTCTGCTGCGAACCTACGCCCAGGAGATCCCATAGCTCCTACAGCCTTGAAATTTAGTGCAAAATGACTTCGAACCCGGGGGTTGCACCTGGGGTTATTTATTTAAAATTTCGAGTTAGTTTTTTTATAATTAATTTTTAATCAAAATTTCACGTATTACTAAAATTGTCTATTAAACGGTGAAATATTTCCCATACCCCTTAAAAGTCTATGTCATTCGAAAGAGATTATTATTTCTGCATCAAATAAAGCGTGTTCCAACTCTCAAATAATTAGACCCACATATATAAGGGTTTCTATTTTGACGGAAAATCTTAGACTTTACTCAATTCAAGGCTTTAGAAAAAAAGCAAAATATATTACTAGAGATCACGAGTTTGAAAGTGACTTTTCACACGGACAAAAGTGCCGTTTTGCAACGCTCGGGTGCTCCTTAACACCTATAAGTTCTGTTAGTTAACACAAGTTAGTTTAAATCCCGGCATATAGGTAATTTTTGTTCAAACGGAAGTCTCAAAGCGTTTTTAATCTCATTATTTCTAATTGACTGTTTAAATCTTTGGGAATTCTTAAAAACTCTTGGGGGGTTGGTGAGCACCAACGAACAGGGGCGGAGCCCCCCAGTATAATAAATAAAACACTTAGCCTACAGTGCACAGTTTTATTCCTTATAGACCAGTAAATTTAGGTCAAACATAGGGTCAATGCTCCACAAATTAATAATCAGCCGAATTTTTCAGGATTAGTTCCTGAACATGTGTAGAACAAATCCTGAAAAGTCCCCTAAGTTCCCATGTGAGCATCTATCCAAAAATAGCGGATCAAAGATGGTCGCTTAGTACTTTTTGTTTTACTTATAACTCGGTCAAAAATGACAATTGTTCAGTTCTGTAAAAAAAAAAAAAAAAAAAAAAACTGTAGGCTTTAGAAGTAATATTGTTTCGATACATAACTTAAAATAACCAATTTAAAATTTCTAACATTTGTTTTGACACCTAGAACTGAAATTTCTGTATTTTATGTAACATGCAGCAGAACACATAAGCTACTAAAATAAATATTTTTTAAAAACATTTTTGGGGTATTTTTTTAAACATATTTTCCCTCATACCTTACTCAATAGTTGTTAGTTTTCAGTTTAAAAAAAATGTTATGTCTGTTCAAATTGGTGCTTGTGCTTTACCGATGTTTCCCCATAAAAAAAAATTATAAACATACATATTCTGAAAATTGTGTTTTTTGTCTGAAATGTCAAATTTTCGGTGTGAAAACTCAATGCTGGATCTGTTTACTGTTTAAAACTACCATAAATCGTAAAGTGGCTAAAAATTCATTTTGTAATGTTAAATGAATTAAAAAAAAAAAAAAAAAAACTCACTGTAACGATAGAAATTCGTCAAAAATCGTTCAAAACTTTTTTTGTTTTTAATAAAATGATTATTTTTATCTCAAAATGGTATTTTTTTGCACATTTTAGGTTACAAATAGTATCTCAAGAAAAGAAATAAAAATCAGACATGGATATTTAATTAATTTCTAAAGGGAAACAAGTATATATTATTCGTGCTATAAGTCACTTCCAAAACTTTTGGCCAACACCTCGCTATATTTGGATTATTATCACTACTTTAAAACTAATTCTTTAGTCATGATTGATTTTGACTTGGAAATTTTCTCTGAGATGTGGTTTTGTAGAATTTTTTTTGAAGTTTCTTGAGTTATAGAAACTAGTGATCATTCTTCTGCTGTTGTTGGGGGTAAATGTGGTCCAGAGATTTTAAATAAAACCGATTTTTAATAGAATTCTAAGGAAGGGAGCACACAGTAAATTCCTTACTTGTCATTAGGTTTGGTTTTGGAATGTCAAATTTGTGTCGCAAATACTGAAAGGTTGAAAAAAAATGCCTTTGGCTTAACCTCAACTGCGCCTGGTCAAGTATTATGTAAGCAGAACGGAGATACTTATGGCAGCTTATTTTCTCTGACAAGAGGAGAGGGGTGACAAAAATTCTGGGGTAAGCATTAAATAACGAAGCAGTTACAGTTACAACAACAAAAAAGTAGGGAAAGAGCATCCTGTGATGTACAAAATGTCATAAAAGCTTATGTATACAAAAGGGAAAGGGTTCATAGAGTATGCTTATTTTTTCTCACAAGGTAGGGAGAGGGGGTGGGAGATGATGAATGACTAAAAAATACTTACACAATATTTCAATGACCCCTTATTAGTTATCGTACATATAACTTTAACTGAAAGTATCCACATATAGAAGTACAAATACGAGAAATACATACTTGTAGCTCAGTCAAAGAACTAACGGCAAGTAAAAGGAGATCAACATTTTGAAAAACTACAGTGTAACCCCGATTTAACGATTGTAATGGTACTGGAAAATTTATCGTTGAATCAAGGATATCGTTAAATCGAGGAGCATAGACATTCAATGCAATCAAATTCAGACCAGTGAAATACATCATTAAAGTGAGGAAATCGTTAATTCGGGTATCGTTAAATCGAAGTTATACTGTATTGGCAGGACCTTCACAGGAACATGGTAGCGCCCTTCAAGCCCGACGAGATGCCCCCATGTCAGCTTAGTCGGAAACGAGGTACCCGGCTCGGAATCAAACTAGTATAAATTTGACTGGTTTCATGGGGAGAGGCGGACCTGGTGACAAACTGACAAGGGGCTCGATTTGACTCTCGGCGGCCCTGGGGAACCCTCCTTTCATGTTTCTAGCACTTGCATGCCGCGCCGTCACATTGGGAGTGACAAGCGCGTCGTATACCTGTTAGTCTAAAATTTATCATAATCATTTCGGGCTTTGGCCAAGGAATCCTGGCCACTTCGAGAAATGGCCAGCCAAAGTAGAAAATACAATATTAATTGCAAGTATTTCGAGCTTCGACCAAACCTCTTGGCCAATACGCGAAACTGATCGAACTTCGGGCTTTGGCCGTAACATATTTATCTATCTATCTATATACACTGCTTGACATTGAAAATGCAACACCAAGAAGGAGTGTTCGGAAATTTATGCAAATTATAGAGTAGACGTTCATCACTTAGTTATGTAAATGATGTGAAATGCGCAGCTCTCCGACGCACGTGAAGTAAGATAAAAGGGAAGGAACTTGCAGAATGGGCAATATTCGTGTCGTTATTTCTGTCTGGAGAATTATCGAAGATTTTTTTTTTTCTTGGAGGGTACGTGTAACACGAGAGAATGCTAGGCCGCCGTCAACGAAGGCACTTCCAGCAGATAGACGATTTTACGAGGGGTATGGTAATCGGACTAAGAAGGGGAGGTTGGTCTGTACGTCAAATCGCAGCTGATACCCACATGGATGCGAGCACGGTGCATCGGCTGTGCCGAAGGTGGTTGGAACAACGAAATGTGGTAAGATTGAGCGTTGCAGGGGCAGTCAGAGTGACGACAGATTGCGTGGATCGACGCATCCACCGACAAGCTGTAGCAGACCCACAAGTCACTTGTTTCTCGATTCTGCAGCAGGTGCAACATACCCTGAATGTTTCCGTGTCAATCAAAACCATTTCCCGTCGTTTGGTCGCACGTGGTTTGCAATCACGGCGTCCGCTAAGAAGACTACCATTGACCCCACAACATAGACAACGTTTAGTATGATGCCGGACTAGAATGACGTCGATGACAGAATGGCGAAATGTTGTGTTCTCAGATGAATCCCGCTTATGTTTATCCAGAGATAGTCGCCGCATAATTGTGTAGCGTCGGTGTTGAGACAGATCAAATCCGGCAGTAACATGTGGAACGTCCCACCGCACGACAACGTGGCATAACGGTTTGGAGCGCAATTGCGTACAATTCCATATTTCCTCTAGTTCGTGTTCAGGGCACTATGACGGCCCAACGATACTTGGATAATGTGCTGCGGCCGGTGGCAATTCCTTACCTTTAAGGGCTACCTAATGCAATTTTTCAGCAGGATAATGCCCGACCACACAGTGCTTGCTTCTGTCAACATGCTCTTCAAGGCACACAGATGCTTCCCTGGCCACCATACTCTCCTGACCTGTCACCAATCGAACATGTGTGGGATGTGATAGGACGCCGTTTGCAGACTCTGTCCCTGCCTCTTTCAGAAGACAAACTGTGGCATATGGTTGACAGGGAATGGTGAGCCATCCCTCTGGACAGCATCCACGCCCTTATTGTCTGTATGCCTAGACGTGTTTCTTCGTGTACCGCTGTCTGCTGTGGTCCTACATCCTACTGAGCCAACGCCGTTCTCGCTCTGTATTCTGCCTATCGTTTTGAAATTAAGATCATTTATTATTATTTGCTGTCTCTCTCTTTTTTCCAAAGTTTATCACTTTCTGACCACTCCTTCTTGGTATTCCATTTTCAATGTCGAGCAGTGTATATCGCTGATTTGGAAGTTGAATGCCACAATACGAAGAAATGAAATTTCAGAGGAGAAGAGTTTGAAATTGAACTCTTCAGGCAATTTGCATTAAGAAAAGTAAGTTTGCTGTACTCTCCATTGGTTAATATTTGAACAAAAAAATCTGTTGTTATTTTCCAAAGAAGATAACGTCCTTTGAAGGTCTTTGGGCGAAAAAAAAAAAAATTAAAATGTCGTATTGTGGCACTCTTCTTCCAAACGAGCGATATATATTTACTCAAATAACTGTGTACAATATAAAATACTCGTTTCAAAATTATTTAAACATTTTAGTAATGTTACTAGTTTCCTCTACAAACTACTTTAATACAACAGGACTCATAATTAATCTTCTGTATAAGTAATAAAGAAAATAAATGGTTTATAGGATTTGTTTATACAAACAATCAAACTTACCTATATTTATTGGATTATTAATAGTGAAAACTCTCCTCTCCGCAAAACAAAATAACCCACAAATACTCTTGTCTGTAAATAATGCTCCTTATTGCAAATTACTTGCTTTGGAACTTGTTCTCAATTCCAGAACGTCCATTCTGAAAGAGTTCTATTTGCAGCGTTTGCACGTTTCTTAAGTACTTCCATTTATCACAAAATACCATTTGGATGATACTTTCTTCTTCGTCGTTTAATTCCACCACAACAAGGAGAAGTATTTGTACCAGATAAGAGCACGTATTATTATGTTGTTCTTGAACCTTCTTGATCTCTTTCCTGTCTGTTACTTATATAGCGGTGTTAGGAAGAAATAACGCTCGTCGGTTTTATAAATGCCTTCTCTCAATATCCTCTCTCTCTCCATATATATATATATATGTAACCGTTAAAATATATAGTGCAGTTATTTAATGAAATAACTGATCGTGTCCGTTAAAGTGTTTAACATGTTGTTAATTTGACACTTTAACCAGTTATTCTATGAAATAACTAGGTATTCTATAAATTAACTAATGAGAGACAGTTAAAGTGTAAAATAAACAATTTATCTAAAATGAAATTAGGTATTCTATAAATAAACTAATGATTAACAATTAAAGTCAAAAAGGAGGAATTTATCTAATTTATGCAGCGCATTCATGGAAACGTACCATAAAATCATGTGTTACAACAAGGATTACTAAAATGACACTTGGCATTACAAAGAACATTATTTTTCAACAAAAGCTGAACAAGTTCTCCCCAAAAGGCCTGGAATAGTTCATAAATGCAGTAGGGGTGGAAGGTAAATGTATTTGTCTTGCAAGACATATGATAAAGATTATTTTACACTTTAACGGACACGATCAGTTATTCTATGAAATAACTAGGTAGTCTGTGAAATAACGGATTTCATACTTTAACTGTAACACACACACACACACACACACACACACATATATATATATATATATATATATATATATATATCTGTGTGTGTGTGTGTGTGTGTGTGTGTGTAATAACACCTGTGAGTAAAAGTGACATTTTTGAATGTGCTTCGGAAGTAATAAACAACAAAACTAGATATCTGTTATTTTTTTTAATATATAAATAGCAATGTAAACCTTCTGGTAGCATATGGTGACTTAATTGAAGTTCTGGAAGCATTGGATTTTTTTCGAATGCTTGAATTGTCGGACCTCTCAAACTTTAAAAAGAGGCCAAATTGCTTGAGCGTGTCTAGCTGGAGCAAATATAAATGAAACATCTCAACTTTTTGACGTTTTTAGAGGTACAGTATCTAAAGTCAAAACAGCATACCCAGAGCGCGGTAACACAAGCTCGAAAAAGCAAAATAGTAGACGGGAAGTAAAACTCTGTGAAAGAGACTGACGGGTATTGAAGCGAATTGTAATGTCTGAAAAATGAACAACAGCAGCAAAAGTGACCACCGAACTCAATCACTAGCTGGATTCACCAGTGTGAGAGATTACAGTCAGATGGCACCTACAGAACATTTAAGACAGAGTATTGATTTCCAATACACTTCTCACAGAGTGTTTCCATAATTTTGATGAATACCTGTAAATATACAGTGAAATATAGTTACAACGAATTTTAAGGGAATGCAAATTCTGTTTGTTGTAACGAGGACTTTGTTGTGATGGAATAAAGCGATGTAATGGAAATTAAATAAGTTTAAAGAAAAAAATTCATCAAAAAATACAAAATTTAACATTTTATACGAGCTCTAGGTCCCCAACTTATGTTTAGAAAAAATATCCTCCAAATTATTACTGACACAAAAAACTTAACATTTTTGCGACCAGATCTCAAGGAGATATTTCAGTTCAAAATTTTAAGGGACCATACAGAAGATGAGAATTGAACTTATCGCCATTTCAGAAGAATGACAGGTCGTCACAGTAAGAAAAACAAGGAATTTATATATTTCACTGCTATTCAAAATGAATGCAAATTTTATGCCGTGATACGCAAGAACACACAACAAAACTTTTAACAAGTTGAAAATTTGCACTCTATGCTCAGATATAATTTTAAACACTTGTTAACCGCTATATTTTCCCCCAAAAGTATTATTGACGGCGAGTGAAAGGTGGTGTAAGTCACAATGCACTACGTTTCATATCTCGCTGAATTTTGGTCGCACAAATGTCAAGTTTTTTGCGTTAGTAATAGTTTTCGATGGAGATTATTTATCTAACTATAAGTTAGGAGTCCTGATGCCCTTACATTTTTTTTAAATATTTTTTACTCATTTTTATTTTTGCTTCAAACTTTCAATATCTTAACTCTGCATCTGACTTTGAACATTTTTACAATTGAAAGTATATATCTAGGACTGACGGTTGCGAAAATAAAGGTCTTCTAAGTTTACACGGAATACCCTGTATATGTTAAAATGGATAGGAAAGCAAGATTTAAGCCAATTGAAACCCGGAGAAAAACTTCCATTCGCGACAACACAGTTCAGTAAAAAAGAACAAAGAACGACTCAAAGCGTCGCTTCTATCTGTCCTGATTGTGAATTTTGCTGTTTTACACTTGTGAATTGTTGTTATCTATTAAGACTTCAGTAAAAAGCTTATTAACTTCTTCAAGTTATGTTTCATTATTGCAATTATATTTTTGAAGATTATTTTGCAGTTAATGGATGTTCTAACCATGCTTACACCCTATAGTCTCAGGGGAATGGGGACAAATGTTCGATTGCTTATAACCTGTGGTTTTTTTTTTTTTTTTAATAAAAGTACAACTTTGCGAAAATGTGGCTTATTTTTTTCTCCTTTTATTTCATCACTCTTACGCCTAGCGAGAAAAAGTTTGAGTATGTCACACCACCGAAAATACTTGTTACGATACAGCCTGAGTAAAAACTTTAAGGCCAGTATAATTTTCTTTGAAAAAAAGAAAATAAAGCTAAAGGGATTTTAATATTATTGTATTATTAATTATTAACGTTCATTGGTAAGAAATAACACAACAAACAGGATTTGTAAAGCGTGCAATAACCAGAAAAGCAGTGATTTATTCAAAGTTAGCATTTCAGTTTGAGTAAAATCTTTAAAGCCACTATTATTTTTAAAAAACTGCAAGTACATATACTGTAATAAATGTCACCTCAGTTAACAAAATTGTGAAAACCCTTCAATTTGCAGTTTTGTGATTAATTTCTTCAAAGTTTTTGTCCTACTTGTGACGATATTGTAAGGTAAGAAATTAACTGTTGAAGAAAGAGGGCAGATTGAAGCTTCTTCTTCAATAAGGATAAGTAGACGTACTATTGCGAAAAAATAGGAAGATCGAAGACTGAAGTCAACATTTTCGTTTGATTTAAACACAATTAGGGTAAAAAAAAAAAAAAAAAAAAAAAACCCGGGAAAACTTAAAGCTTTGTCCTCGCGTCATGGAAGAAGAGTTTTTAAATAGTTACATTACCTGAAAAGTACTCAACCAGGAAATTTATTAAGACGATAGGTTTAAATGTTTGTCAAAAACGATATGTAACACAATTAGAAGGTGTGGAAATTTTATTAATGCTGCAAAATTGCTTAAACCTCATTTATTGAAAATGCACAAAATAGAGCGCTTCAACTTTAGCTAGGAAATCATGACCTGGGGTAACCAATGAATACAAATAGTTTTTTCTAACAAAAAGAAGTGGAGTTTGGATGGACCAAACGGACGGAGGTACTATTGACATGATTTACGAAAAGAAAAAGAAATATTCTACAAGCGCCAATTAGATGGAGGCTCTGTCAGAACTTGAGAGTGCTTTGCTTACAATGGTGTGTGCTCAGTTGCGTTTGTTTCAGGTAAAATGAACTCACACGCATATCAAAATGTCCTCCCAAGTCATCTTTTACCAAATGCTGAATTTATTGCTGGAGAAAATTGAAAATATCAGCAAAACAATGCATCTATCCATCCGAGTAATAGTGCAAAAAATAGGCTCCAAGTAAACGAAGTTGAAACTTTGAAATGACCAACTAAGTCTCCAGATTTTAACCCAATAGAGAACTTATTGGGTGACTTAGCAAGAAGAGTTTATGCAAAGGAGAGACATTTTACTTTATCAATAGAGCTGAAATCTACCATCGAAGATGAATGGTAAAAATACAATCCCGAATTTTGTCAAAAACTAGTTCCATTCATGAAAATAAGAATATTTGAAGTAATTTGAAGGAATGGCTCCCACACAAGCTTATAAATATTTGAAATTTTGTCCCAATATGCTTTTTTCTATGTTGGCCTTAAAGATTTTACTCAGGTTTAAATATTGATCTGTAATATTTTCTGATAATGAAACACTTACAATTAATTTTTTTTGTCTTTTTTATTTGTATTTAAGGTTAATAATTATCACTCATATGACTTTTTAATCCTAAGATTGAGGTGTGTTCAATTTCTCAAAAAAGTGCACTGGACCTAAAGTTTTTACTCAGACTGTAAACTAATCAGCGTCAGCTCTGCTGATGGGAATCTATTCATGTACCGCATTAGGTTTGATATTTTGCTATAGAAAGATATTCCATAAAAGTATTCTCTTATGCACACACGCGCACACCCAAATAATACAGTAAACAGAGAAATACTCTAAATATTAAAAACGTTAGAGTATGTCACACCACCTGGAATACGTGTTACGATAAACTAATCAGCGTCAGCTCCGCTGATGCGGATCTATTTTTGTACCGCATTAGGTTTGACATTTTGCTATAGAAATATATTCCATGCTGATGGGATCTATTTATGCACCGCATTAGGTTTGACATTTTGCTATAGAAAGATATTCCATAAAAATATTCACTTATGCACACACG
Source organism: Uloborus diversus (assembly GCF_026930045.1). Lineage (NCBI taxonomy): Eukaryota > Metazoa > Arthropoda > Arachnida > Araneae > Uloboridae > Uloborus > Uloborus diversus. The sequence goes on from NC_072731.1 coordinate 40,223,244, forward strand.
CACACCCAAATAATACAGTAAACACAGAAATACAGTAATACAGAAAAACGTTAGAGTACGTCACAACTCCTGGAATACTTGTTACGATAAACTAATCAGCGGTCAGCTCTGCTGATGGGGATCTATTCATATACCGCATTACGTTTATTATTTTGCTATAGAAAGATATTCCATAAAAATATTCACTTATGCACACACGCACACCCAAATAATACAGTAAACACAAAATACAGTACTACAGAAAATCGTTAGAGTATGTCACACCATCTGGAATATTTTTTACGATAAACTAATCAGTGTTAGCTCTGATGATGGGGATCTATTCATGTACCGCATTAGGTTTGATATTTTGCTATAGAAAGATATTCCATAAAAATATTCACTTATGCACACAAGCACACCCAAATAATAAAGTGACACACACACATTAGTGTTTCACACCACTTACAAACATGTAAGTGCATCGAACATTAAACGGAAGTTTACTCAAATCCAATAGTATCTTCCATATAGTTCGGATACCTAAAAAGGAAAAACCCTATTTTTGAAATTATGCTTCCACTTGAAGATTAAAAAAAGTTAAATAAACTACTTCCTGGAGAAACCATGTCTGAATTTCGGTTTCTCTAACGGCACATTTATATGCTGATATGTGCCGCATTTATATTTACATTTCAAAAAATAAAGGATTTTCACTTCTTACATCTTGACGCGTTGGCTGACGAATGGTAGCACTTAGGTGAGGGTATTTTAACCTCAAAGTATAGTAACGGGGCTGCGTTTACACAGAAAAACTGTCAGAAGGAGAAATTGATGATGGTAATACGAGAAGCATATCAATGAGAAAAATGTTTGCATATTTCAAGAGGAGTGTTTTTTTTTTTTTTCAGAATTACTGAAAATAAACACTTTATTTTTGGAAGGTATTTCAATTTAAATTCAAAATGTTGAAATGGTTGGAGCAAACAATTTTAAACCTTCTTTTCTGGAGTCTTTGCTATGGACAGGTTTACGTCATTTCACGTTCGAAGTAAACAACTCTTAATTTTGGAATATTACCATGCTGCGAGTAAGCAAATTTTTGTTAAGTTAAAGGATTTAAACAATGTTATAAAGCGGCAAATTAACAGATTACTGCATACTTGCGTTTCAGAGTTTCATGGAACCACTTTTTTCGCTTCAAAATAGTGAGTTTTTGGTTGCAAAAGCCCCGTCAAAGCTTTTACGGAATGTTACGATGGGCCCCCAAAACATGTAAATTCGCCGCTGTGAATACACAAATATGCAAGAACACATTTTCGCTTTTTAGCAACTAAGTGCTAATAAGTACAAGCAAAAAAATTTGATGCTCAGAAAAGTAAAAAAGAAAAAAAAATCAGCCATTGTGGGAAAATTAATATGCTGCTGTTTAAGATAGCTAATAGGAAAAACCATTTAGGGGGTGTGTCAGTGACAGATCCCGAATTAGATTATTGGTTAAGGGTACGTTTAGTAGGTCTTAGCATTTGAGATAATCGAGTTTCAAAGATATAATGCTAATATTTAGAATGATTAGTCGAATAGTCTAGTATAATTAAACATCAAGAAGTAAAAGTTTATATGCGATTAGACAGATTTCTGATCAGGGAAAAGGTTTACTCCACATAGAAATGTAGTTAAGTTATGAGGAAAGAAAGACAAGTGCGAAATAGACGAAAAATTCATCCTTTTAATGTGCCTCTAGATGCAGTCGCTCTGAAATAAGCACGAGGCTTTTCATAAATTTTTGATATATTTGTTTACTAAGCTTCGTAAAAACGACAAAAAAGTTGACTTCAAATACTTGCGAAGTTTTGTGGATAGTAGTTAGTAGAAAGGAAACATAATTTTTCGCTCAAAAATTCAAGTCTAATTTTCATAATAAATAACTAAAAAAAGGAGAAAAATTCATTCTCAACGAAACAATAGCATTGTAATATCAATGCAGATAGAATCACCATAAAAACCATTGTCAGACTAAGAACCAAATATTGGAGCCATGAAGAACGACAGGGAAGACAGGAGAGTCTGCTGAATTGTGTTTTCAGAACTGTTTTTATAGGGAACTATCACCGAGTCACGTTTTTGACTGTCCAGCTAGAAGTGCTGATCTTAGGGCCAGGTAATGGAAGTTTTGTCTTCATCGGTACAACTTTATGCCGGAAACATTAATGAAATTGCACAGACTGTCATCAAGACTCATGGCTATATCTAATACAACATTCGCAGAACAATAAAAATAAAACCGACATTGTTTTAAAAATTTATAAGTAAGACTGTTTTTAAATAATTTTTTATTTGATGTTCCCAACTGGGAACATTGATGTTAAAAAAGTTAAGGTAGTGTACATACAGGGCGCTCAATTTTAACCTGCAAGACCTTTATTTCTCACTACGTTAGTTCTAGGTGTATACTTCCAATGGGAAAATGTTCAAAATCAGATGCAAAGATAAACTATTGAAAATTTGAAGCAAAAATAAAAATGAGTTAAAAAATACAAAATTTAACTTTTTATACAGGCCCCAGGTCCCCTAACTTTTATTTAGGGAAATAATCTCCACTGAAAGATATTACTGACGCAAAAAATGACATTTTTGCGACCAAAACTCCAGATATTCCAGTTTAAAATTTTAAGGGACCATATAAAAGAAGAGCCTGGAACTTACCGCCCTTTGCAAAGAATGACAGGTCGTCAGAGTAAGAAAAACAAGGTATTTATAATTTTTATTGCTATTCAAAAATAAATGCGAATGTTATGCCGTGATATATATACGCAAACATATACAACAAAACCTCGAACAACTTGAAAAACCACACTCTACGCACACGTATAATTTTAAACAAATGTTAATTGCTGTATTTTCCCCCGAAAAGTGTTATTGATTGCGAGTGAAAAGTGGTGTAAGTCACAAAACGCTGCGTTTCATATCTCGGTGAATATTGGTCATACTAATTTTAAACTATTTGTGTTGAAATTTTTTTCAAAGGAGATTATTTCCCTAAATATAAGTTAGGGGACATGGGGTTCACATAAAAAGTTAAATTTTATATCATTTGACTTATTTTCATTTTTACTTCAAACTTTCAATATCTTAACTCTGCATCTGATTTTGAACATTTTTGCAATTGGAAGTATACAACTTGGACTAACTGTTGCGAAAATAAAGGTCTTGCAGGTTAAAACGAAACACCCTGTATATTTCATAAGATTTTTTTTCTGTTCTACTTGTATTGTAAGAAAGACCATGGATTTCGGTTTGTTACATTTTATCTCCGTCTATTGTTGCCACATTGGACTTTTAACACTTCTCACACTCCAATAAAGTTTTTGCTTCGTTTTTGTTTATGACAACTTAAAACATGATAATATATATATATATATATATATATATATATATATATATATATATATATATATATATATATATATATATATATATATATATTTAACACGTCATCTAACGCAGTAGTCATCTAAAAGAGCACACCAGTAAAATGCTTTGGTTTCATCAGTTAGAATTTTAAGGGGAAAATGTAAGAAAATGTTGCTACTTTATCCATCATTCCTTACCTGAAAAAAAAATGTATATTTTATGCTGCCAAATTAATAGTGAATATATTTCTTAACAAATTAACAGTGAATTTTAAAGAAAATGTTACTGGTACTTTGATGCTGAATTTACAATGCACCAAAGAGCCCATAAAGTGTAAACAGTTGATGTACTATCGTCTATTTAACTACTCGCAGTTAATCATTATTGTTATCCGTAATCAGGGAACATAAAGGTGGGAAGGTTTCGGTCGTGTGAACTTCTGAGAAGGGTAAAACTAAATTGAGTTTGAAACATTTATTGTCACGAAACAGAGTGCAGTTACAGTATCAGTTTTACAAATTCTCACTGTTGAAGTGAAATAAATTAATATTCCGTACTAGGCCTTTTTAAAAATAAGATTAAATACTTTACCTCGTTTTTATTATTATTTTTTTTAATGAATGTCCCATGAACCTTTTTATAAATGACATAAAAGTGGAAAATTGTAAGTTAAATTAAAATTCTTTAATTAGTTCAATCAAGATCGTACTTAAGATGCAAAAAAAAAAAAAAAGTATTCAGATTAAAAGAATCCAATTCCAATATCCGATACGGTGAAGAAAAACTTCTGGATGCCTTATAAGCATTGCAAAAAAAGTGAATTAAAATGCGAAGTTCTGGTTAAATTTATCACTATTAAAACTGTTATCTGAAAAAAAAATTGTTTCTTTAATTAAGTTATTTCCAAAGGATGCAATTTTTTCAACTTGTGGCGGAACAATTCGAACACTTCCAATTTATATGCATTCTATGTCACTTTTAATTTATTTTATTTGTTTCTAGGTCTGATGCTTGTTCTTTTTGTAGTTAATTTTGTTTTCTTGTTTCATTATAAATGAATTGCGTTTTCTTTCAGCTTTATATGTGTAATTAACTTCTAAAAAATATTTTTTTTTTCTTTCTGCATAAATAATTTATGGAACCTACCCTTTTTTGGCTGAGTCCTTTTTGTAATAATTTAATCAATATAAAGATTTTCCCCAAAAAATACATAAAAAAATCGATTGCCTGGTACTTTATTCCTTGTTTTTTCGAAATGGCACAATACGAAGATTTTCTTTTTGTGGTGAAGTGTGCTATTTTAGTATTTACTTTGCATATTAAGATCTAAAAATGCTGTGAGCATTGCCTGATAGACTGGAATCAAATAAAAGTTTTTTTTTATTAATTTTTATTGTACTTATAATCTTAAGCCCCCCGCCCCCCCACCCCCCCCCCCCCCCCCCGAACATAAAATGGGCTTTTGAAGAACATCTTGATGATATTTTAGATATTCTTATTTGTGTTTCCTTCCACATAATGTTAAGTGTACGGATTGAAGTGAGTTAGGCTTGTTGTTACTAACTCCATCGAGTCCGGTCCTTGGATAGAAGAGGTCAGTGATCTCTGAGGTCTTAAAAATCCTGCTTAAAGAGCTCTTGCGTTGAGCAACTGTATTATGCATTCAAAACCAATAATTGCAGTCACCGTTTTATATGAAATTGGTCTCTGTTGGCTGTATACTTTCGAATCAAAATGTCTTTAATACCAGGGCAAATAAAAAAGTGACAACCAGCAACAAACTCCAGACCCAATTAGATTGGAGCTAAGCAACGCATTAATCCTCAGTTTAGACCAAAAGCTTTCTTTAACATGTTCACTACGTTGCAAACAACAACTAATTTGTGTAAACTATATTCCAAATACGTACATCCCTGTTCGAGTGGTTACTGTTACTTATTCCACCGGTTCTAGACCATGGTCAAATCAGGTCTGTGATCCCTAAGGTCCCGCGTTCCCTGTTTAACATGTAAAGAGCTCGTGTTTTGAGGAACTGTATTATGCATTTGAAAACCAATTAGCGTAAACACCGTTTTATATGATATTGGTATCTGGTGGCTGTATACTTTCGAATACAAATGCCTTTAATGCCAATGCAAATGCAGAAGTAATAGCAGCAGATTTGAGACCCAATCAGCTTGGCAAGACCTAAGCAAACGGAATCTCTCTGAAGAATTCGGATATCTCCCCGGATAAAGCCCTACGAAACTATGTAGTATGAAGCTATGTATACTATGTTTCGTATGTGTACGAAACATAGTAAGTATAAAATAATAGTTTGAAAACCTTCCTGATTGTCAAGGATAGGTCCTAAAACATTGTTGCAGCCACTGCTACAGCTACGATAGAAATGCAAGTACCAAGCATCTCACGTTTACCTGCAATTTTTGCAAAGCTGCGGAATCTAGAGACATAGTCGCTTGCATTGAGAGCTTAATCGATTTGGTATGAGCCTAATCAAACTGTTTCGAATGCAGTGCATTAATATGTTCAGTTAATCCTTAAACTGGTCGCAAAAAATATTTTCTCAATAGTGAGAAGTCTGCATTTGTGCATTTTGTAGCAATTCAGGAAGCTTTTTGGCAAAGATACGTGATTTTCACAGGAAATTGATGAAAACTTGTGAAATCCCGAAAGGTTCCACGGAAATAATCAGTGACGTTTCGGATCTTTTTTTAATCGTATTGGTGTTTCATAATCAAATATTAATAAATCAAAAATAAATTTTGGCCAAAAAGAGTTAATCCTTTTTTAAAGAAATGCAATTGTTCGAAAATTTAAAATATTTTGGTTACATAAACTTAATATTTTCCGTCGAAATATAATCATAAAAACTTGAAGGTACAGGCTAGGATTTTTTTTTTGTTAGGACCCGCGATGGTCATTTTTTTGCCCCAAGCCTCCTGCAAATAGCAATTGCTCAACAACTAGCCACCAGTTCATTCTTATCTTATCAGTAGCTGAGTTTCGTACCCCCATTTACCTTTTGGTAGCAGTTTGAATGCATTTGTGCTCCACTAAATTACGTTTAGTCACTAACTGGGGTTATAAAATGACCCCGCACGTCCTGCCGTTTGATTCACAGACCAACTATTTTGATCGGCCAATACGGCTATTTAGTTTACATACCTTCAATATTGAAGTTATTTCATGTGAATAGTAATGCAATACCATACGAGAAAGAAATAGGTCCTTTTCGAACACTTTTTGCTAAAATTAAATCAAATAATTGTTTTATAAATGAAGAATATGGATCTAAAGATTTTTTTAGAAGAGAAACACTTAGATAATGAATATTTCAGCGAATATGATACAGAGTTGAAAAAGGATGGAAATACTCTCAAAAAAGTGAACAACTCTGATTTTTTAATTGCAAAATATGATGTAAAATGGCGTAAAGTGAGACGAGATTGCCTTGAATGTAGCTATTTTTTCCTTCTTTTAGTTTTATAAAAATTGAAACATTTTTAGCATTAATTCTACAAGTTTTTGCATCAAAAATATCAATAAGAGCATTATAATTGTTATAAAGTTAGTAAAACTCACATAAAGCGTTATTATTCTTTGTGTACCTGAATTTGATTTAAAGAACAAATGTAGAAATGCTTTCATTGTAAGTGCGATGTAAAGCTCATTTATAAATCGCAAAATTCAATATTTATGTCGAAAATTATAAGATGTTATTTTTTTTAGCAGTAAACTATTCAAAAAATGATGTCTTTATTAGCGCATGATTAAATTTTGATCTGGGGTCATTCAACGACCCCCGCGCGTCCTAACGTTCGTCCAGGAAGCACACGTTCTCCCGGGTTAAGAAAACATTTAAAAACTCTGACTTTCTCGTGGTAAATCTCATGGATCTTTTATTAAACTGGTTTTTATTGAAAATTCCCTTTTCTGGCAGGAAAACATCACACGATAAGTTAATTGTAACGTAAAAACGGAATAGTATTTTCTTTTTGTTCGTTAATTAACTTATCATCCCTTTTTAGATGTTTTATGTTTGCAGGATCGATAAATAACGTAAGGAAACAAAAAGGCTCTAACGTCAGCAGTTGGAGACAGTATCCTGCTGTGTGTGTGTGTGAGTGTTTTTTTTTTTTTTTTTTTCGTTTTGTATTTCTTAGAAATTACAAGCGATATACATATCTTGCAAAAAGTTTCTTGACTATAACTACCAATGATTAGCAAAAATTAATCTAATAATGTATCAGAAAAAAATTATACTTCTGTATTTGCCGAAACGTCAATATTATCATTTAAGACAAATTTCAGGTAAAGCTAGGAGAGTTTGAGCTTCATTCAACATAGTATTGTAAAACACTCTAGTTATTATTAGTTGCATATAGTTTTGTTAATCTAATAATATATGATTGCAACATCGCTTTTTAGTTATGCATTGTGATCGCTATTTTGCTGTTACACTTTAATGTAATGCAACATTTGTAACAAAACCAAGAAGACGTACTTGCGCAATATGTCCTTATGGAGTCGGAGGTGTTGTGCAGAAGGGTAGGATAGACTACTCGTAATATAACTATGAATTAAATTACTTACAACAATAATTACCCTTAATATGACATTATTGTAAGGTTTTTATGTACAAGCATTATCACAGTAGATGTAAATATTTGAACCTACTCATTAAGAAAATACACAATTTTTAGAGGATGTCGGCATTGTAATTTCAGAAAAAAAACATAAAGAAAAAACAGTAAACGTCATAAAACGTTCAAAATTACATTAATTTACTTTGTAACATGTTTATTTACAAATTAGTTCTTTTCTGTGTCAATTTTTTGTTTTTTAACTGTCCGAAGTAGTTTGCAATCGTTGTCGTGGACTTCCGAAGTCCATCAAGCCAAATTCTCGTAGTCCTTTTTCTTAATACTGTTTTTGAGACTAGTGACACATTAATACTGTTACTGCTTTTTGAAGTAACTACTTTATCAGGTTCATTGTTGCATAAATTCCAAACTTGTCACACTTATAACTACAACCAGGTTTCACAAAAAGATGATTTTCTGTCAATATTGATCAAAAGAGACTAATAAATGCTTTCTCTTCCAGCGATTCATACATTCTGCTCTAGATCTCCTAATACCTGGAGCTTTCTTGACGCTTAATTAAATGTGGGCCATCACACCGTTACATGCGGGACAAAAATTTGCTTAAATGTCAATAACATTTATCATTCAAGTATCTCTTGATATATTAATTAAACATTTTTTAAATGTTTGCATTTGATACAAAGATACTTCTAACCCAGTTATATTATTATGAAACAAATTTGTGATTTAAAATTTAATTTATTTGTATGCTTCCCGTGCGGAACATCCAATGTCCACCTCATGAATCTTGCTTATGAATTAGTTAATATATTTGCTCCATTAATACATTAATTTAAAAAAAATTCTAGATTTTGAGAGCAAAGGTTCCAATGGATAGGAAACATATCTCATTTGTTGAGTAGCAATAGTATAAAAAAAAAGTGTATTGCCATTCTTCGCCAAAGTTAAATTCCTCGAAAAAGTAGTCATTTTGAACCGGTTCATAGATTTGATTTTTTTTTAAGGTAATGACGAAATCATTTGCTTAAGGAATCACACATTCGCAATTGTTAATGTACATTTTTCATACCTTTATTTTTATATTTACATTTTTTATACCATTTTATTACCCTTTTAAATTAATATTTTTTAAGAAATATATGAGGCGTCACGTACGTGACAAAATGACCTTTTCCGTGGAATGGCCCATGCGTTTTTTACCTAATGTTCGAACAAAATTAATCCCAGCATATAAGTTTCATACAATTTTTAGCATTACTCTCAAAGTATTTAGGACGCCAACGCATTACACATTTTTTGTTTTTTACTATATCTAAGTTTATTGTAGTAACACACTTGAAAACAATTTAAACTCCTTTTCCTTTACAGGAAAATACGTTGATGTGATTTCAATTTTTAAATTCTGATAAAAATTTACCATATTAAAACTTTTTGCAAAAGAAAAGTTGTCTACCGTAACGTATAGTGGGTACAATGTTGTGCAAAAACCCAAGTCAGAGTCTTGTAACCAAGACAATCACAAGATCTCTTATTTAATGATTCAAAAAAAAAAAAAAAAAAAAAAAAAACACTTGGTGTGAAAATCAAGTGGCTGGGAAATTCAGACTTAAACCACAACATTTTACGAACCATGCACTTTGTAAATAACTGAAATAAGTCGGCACAAATTAAATTATAAGGTTCTTGAAACTAAAGCATCTCACCCATTTTTGATTTCGCGTCACGCAGGCGAGGATAAGTCCACATGATCGTAAAAGAAACTGCACATAAGTTTAGATGAGTAAATAATGAAGTTTATTTCGCAAAGTTCACGAATGTCACACTTTTGGCTCATTTGCCGTGCATCACTTGCTGGCGATCACAGTGGCGAAACATCATCCGTATTGTATACACACTTACACTTATAAAACTGCCATCAATTCACAAATACCGAACACACAGCCATCACGCACTTTCACTTTTACGCAGGCATAACCGCAGCGTTCAAAGATCACGGCCAAATACGAAAAGCCCGGGCAGACATTGCTTCGCCGGCAAAGGGAACCGAATCTCCGCTAAAGGATTTCAAGAAGAAATTCGAAAGTTGCTATTATTTCTCTAAAGAAATATTAAGGAAAAGTTTTTATTAAATTTAGTTATTGTCAGAAAAAGTCAAAAATAGCAAACAGTCAGTGTATTATATAAAAACAAATCCGATTTTTTTAAAAAAAATTAAGTTGACTGATGGAAACAAAAAAGTCAGATATTATTCTTAAAAAAAAAAAAAAAAAAAAAAAAAAAAAAAAAAAAAAAAAAAAAAAAAAAAAAAAAAAAAACTTTGCTCTTATGCAGTATTTAGGACATCCACATTAGGGTGGGCCGAAATAAGCCGAAAAAAATTTATTTTCGAAATCAATTTTTGGATAGCACGCAAAAGTTGCGTGGTGAGCTAGTTAGCACTCACAAAAAATTCCTTGGATATTAAAGAATATCTAGCCGGCGCTATTTGACACTAAAAAACCGAAAAAAAGGAGAAAAATGAATTTTTGTCGAAATTTAAAAAAAAAAACTAAATTCCAAATATTTTGCTGGAATGCACTGAAAATGTTATATAATGAGCCAGTTCGAGCCCATAAAATGTTTCATTAATTTTAATGAGCATTTAACCGCTCTTTTCCGACATCAAAAATTGAAGAAAATGAAAAAATATTGAATTTCTTTAAAAACCAATGTGAAAATGATTTTTCAAAATTAAATCATAGACTAATTAATTAAATAGCACTATTAATCATAGTAATTATTATCACGCAATAGTATCATACATTTTCTAGAATAACATATAACGATAATAAAATTTTGAAAAAGAAATCTTCAAATTTGATTTGTAATACCTCATGCATAATGGATATTATCTTTTGGAATAATATTGTCCCTTGTTATCAAATGATGGAAGTTCTTTCCTAGCTTGAAATCTGGCACGAATGTATCCATCTTGTGCAGTTTCACCACGAACTTATATCGCAGCTTCGGTTATTAGTTTCACACAACGTTTCACAGCTTCCGTGTAACAGTCAAATTTCTCCAAAGTGAACTCTGTAGGCTGTTATTTGCACATTTCTTTCAATTGTTGGTCTTTTAGATGCATTGTAAGAGGTGGCTCTGTTGCAACACAGTTTGCCCAATCAACTAAATCAACATAATCAACGGCTTCAAAATTAAGTTTAGGACGCTTAAAAAATCGTACACCATCCGAGCTCTTCGTCTTCTTATTTCTTGAGTTCAGAATGCACCTAACAGCTTATTCCCGAAAGGATTTTCTTGAGTCAAACAACATTGTCAACAGTAGCTGCTCAGAATGAGCAAAATATGCATTATTTGTTACCTTATCCACTTTTCCAATAGCCATTTTTCTTACTGTCCTTTGATCATTTAGAAATTGTGTTTCTCTATCAGGGACTTTTGCTTTTTTTCTGCAATTACACGAATATAAATCTGCGCATTTGCAGGCACAAACGTCAAACAAAGTCGTAGCCTCTGCTTTAAATTTGCCTAGCTTTGATTGTAAAAGTTGCGTCTTTATATTCTTAGCAGTTTTTGTTGCGCTATTATATTTAGAATAAGAAGATAAAATCATAGCAATCACTCTTCTTATGAAAACAAGGGGAAGGGAAGCACGCCCCCAAATATCAATAACTTTTTTGCAACTACAGCGGCCACACTTGCAGAAGATGGTTGCTTATTTCCTTCTCCCTTTATTTGCATCTTAGTGATTTGATAACATCTGATAATGTCCTCATATGTTGGAAGAAATGAAGCATCGGGAGGAGACAAATCTTTTCCAGGTCCAAATAGAAGACTACTTGTGCTTGCTCGCGTTACTTTCTTTTTCGCGCGTTTCTACATAACAGTCGTGTTGTATACCAAAACAAAGATAATAATACAATGACATTCGAAAAGTCCGGCTCCCGTTTAAAAGACTTCAGATGATTCACATTTTTTTTAATACTCAAGGGCTCTATTTGTCAATCATATATAAAATAGTTATAAAATAATCTTAGGAATAATAGAAGCAGTTGGGCGCCGTTTATTATCCAGGAGAAACATTTGGAACCGAAGATTAAAAAATTAGCATCTTATGTAACTATTTTTTATTTGAGTGTGTGCATTTTTTAAAATTGGCGTACAAATGTCGCATAAAATGGATTGAATTTTCACTGTTTTTTCTAAGTAACGTATTATTGCGTAACAGTTCAGTATTTACTTATTTTGAAACTACTTTTATTTTTATTTATTTATTTATTTTTTTTTTCATTTTTTCCATGTGTCAGTCTTAAAGGAGCGTAGTTAAATATTCTACGAAATGTATAAAAGTCTTTGAGGATTTCAACTATTCACTGACAGATACTTCTAATGTTTGCTGAAACTAGATTCAAACTTTTATTTTTGACCCCCCCCCCTTTTCTTTCTTTTTTTTTTTTTTGAAAAAAGTGCATTGTTGCCCTTTTTTTTCAGTTTTTCAAGGTCAAGTAGCTCCGGCTAAATATTAAACAAAATTAGCGAAATTTTTTATGGGTAATAACGGGCCCATATAGCAACTTTTCCGCACTATCCAAAAACGGATTTCCAAAACAAATTTTTTCGACCCACCCTAATCCACATAGTACTCAAAGGAAAAAAAAAATGTTTGTTTTCAAGTTGAAGGTAAATTTTTTATTATGAAAAAAATAATTACATGAAAAAACAATAAAAAATGCTCCTGACACTATTCATTCTAGTTATTATTTAAAATGAACCCCTGAATTTTAATAAGACCTACAGTTTTCGACAATTTCATTTCAGTTATTTTGATTTGAGTAGAAGCAGATCATTAAACTAGCAGTTAACATTCCTTTGAAGAGCTAGAAAAATGAACATTTTAAAAACATTAACATTTGTGGAAAAATGGGGGACTCATGGGGATAGAAGGCTCCAAAATCAAAACAAGGATTCAAACGATCTTTTAGCTACATGCGTACACCATGATGGAATAACAAATCCAACTTTAACGACATTAACAATCGGTCAAAAATCCTTTTTTCAAGAAAAAAATAATGTAATTTAGGTGCTCTTTAAAATTATTCAAGATAACCGTAGTTAAGCATTTAAAGTTAAATAAAAGCGATAATAACTTGTAACTGTCCAATCCAAAGGATTTTGCCAATAAATTGCAAAGAAATAAAACATATGACTAGGTTTTAATATGTCGTCTAGATATATTGATAAATAAAACAAATAAATAAATAAAAACAAAAACTATTTACGTGCAAAAAAGTAGCAAAAATTAATTCGTTCCAGAGAATACATCTCATTGATCACGCTGCGAAGTATCCGAATAACGTGAAAATCCCGCTACCCAAAGAACATAGAATTTAATTGAAATACTTTGTACAATTAGAACAAAATGAAGATCAGTGCTTCCTCAGGTGAAGAAAGGATTTGATTGAAATAGTAACAATAAATGAAAATCTCTCCCCCTTAAAAAAGAAATCCAGTTTAATATCGATCAACTGAAAACCGCACATATATTTTTCTACCAAAGAGAATCACGGCATGTATTTAACTGTTTCCTTCATGAAAAAGACGCATTTTCACTTAAACTCCAATTTTTGTGCACTGAAATTCGACGAAAATGACAACATTTGCGATTTTGTTTTGTTCACTAATTTAATTTTAATAATTGTACGAACAGCTATCTTCTTCGTCCCATGGCGTTGCATGGTCTGTCTAGAAACTGAAAACATGGTAAAGTGACACATGTAAAACCCTCAAGCGTGAAAAAGAGAGGAAAAACTTGGAATTAGAAGGATTATTTTAAACTTTGAATCCCGCCCTCCCCCAAAAAAAGGATTATTCAATAGACTCGATTACACATAACATTAGGTAACTCTTTGAAATATAACGTTTCTGTTCATAAAATAATAATTATGACTGAATCTGCATAAACCAATTACTGGACGAATAATGTGAACAAAGTTTATATCTTATTACGCAGTTTGATTGTTAATCTAATATTTAATCTCTAAGAGTATAATTAATGCTTTAAGGAACAATTGTGTGGAACTTACAGGAAACTAAATGTAAATATAAAGACATAATTGCTTCCATTTAAAATCAAATATTTTACTTAATATCAAATAGAGGTTAGTTCCATTAGTCAAATATGAGTATCAAGGGAAGCAACGTATTTTGGCTTTATTTGATGCTAACTTGCTGCATGTAATTGAAAATCTGCCATCGAAAGTTTTATTTAATCGCTAGTAAGATTTAATGTGCCAATTTCAACTTAAACTATGTTTTTTGAGCAAGTACAAAGTAGAATATTAATGTCAGTTATTACTATACTTAGAAATTCAACCGAGTATATTCAATATTCTGAATAAGTGCAGTTTGTTGAATTTAACATTTTTTACATAGTTTTTTTTTAGATTTTAAAGTAATAAATGAAAAGGAACATGCAGTTTGGTTGAACAATGATACAGTCGTTCTAAGACATTCATATAGCTTAAAAGGAGGTGTATGCACCGCTGGCGACTGTATTAAAGGATGATAAAGCTGCATGGAATGCATAACTTTTTCATTGGATGTAAATGAACAGTCGTCGCTGTTAAAAATCCAACTCTCGTATTTCACTTGAGGTCTTTTTCAAAAACAGGAAAAAATAAGGATTTTTTACCTATAAAACAAGTTTGAAAACTTTTCACGGCACGGGTGTCATGTGATCTTCATACAGTTTAAAACTTTAATCCTTAACAAGAGAGGTGCGGTCTCACAGACACAGACCGCTCAAAAGTTCATCCGATCACCCTATTTCACTTTCAGTCCGATTGAATGGTTTTTCCGAATAGTTTTTTGTTTTATGTTCTTGAACACCCTCCTTGCTTATCAGTATCATTAGGCAAGTGCATCTGGTTTAAATTTCATTGCATTCTAAGAAGCGGTCTGTGAGACAGCACCTGCCCTTCAGTTGTACGATTTTCGTCAGTAGTTGACATGGCTCTTAACATTAGAAACTGCGGATATAGGTTCATTTAATCTTATCCGCGTTATGTGGAAGAGATGCAAAATATTCCAGATGAGGTTGGGAATTGTTTGAGATGTTCACAAACATTACGCAATGATGTTCTAGGGACAATGAAGACTAAATTATTTCTCAAAATACGAAGCGAAATAATAGTAGTTAAAGGGCTGTGAAAAATTTCCCGTAACTTGATATAATCAATTTTCTGGTACTAAAATGTTCTGTATATATTAAACAAGTAAAATTAAATCATTAATAAATAATAGATTCCTTTTTTTTTTACGAATAGTGATTAATTTACTGCAGCATATGACTTTCCCGAAAATCTTCAGACTCTAGCAAAATTTTCTCGGAAAACATATATTTCGATTTAAAGTTGAAAAATATTTTTTCCCCGTGCTAATAAAAGTTCAAAAAGAATCCGAGGGAAATTACAGTACTGTATCTTAATTACACGATTTTTAAGAATTTTTTAAATAGTACGGTCTCTGAGACTTCACGTCCCCTGTTACGTGCTACTTTTTCACCTCCCTTGCTACGGGTTCAGAAGTGTTTTGTCATTATAGGATCCTTTAAAAACCTTTTTTAAGAAAATAAACATTGATGAATCATTTCCTTACAACGTTCACTTCGTTAAGCTCTGTTCTACACTTTTCGGAAAAGCTTACTGACAGCGAAACATTGCTTTACTTTTTTTATTTTGCTGTTAATTTGGTGTGCGCTGCTTGACTTTTCCAACTGCACCGCAATTTGGTGTGAAGTTCGTTTTCCACAGTACACACAAGTCATAAGGACCAGCTTATATTGTAAGCAACCATTCACAGCACAAACAACGCATGCATGCAAAGAAAGGACAAGAGAGGGATAGTACATCCATGCCCGAGGCGAGATTCGAACAAGGGACCTCCGCAGCGCATTTACACTTCTCTGACCACAAGACAAGCAGATATTTCATTCTAAAAGGAATATTTTCTATTTTGCATCAAAGGTTAGTTACTGTTAAAATATATATTTACCTTGTTTAATTATTTATCTAATGTATCCACGCACGCTTCAAGATAATCTCAAAATGAATTTAATGTTATCTGTCAGGAAGTATATTAATTTGACCCCTTTAACAACAAATGTAATTTTAGTTGCAATTTCAGCTCTTCAGATATGATAAATTTCATTAATGAGAACTTCGAATCCCACACCAGATAACATAATAACGTTATCTGATCTTAATTCGAAGGAGTAAATTGAATTTTGCATTGAATCTTAATAAAAATCCTTCTGGTTTTCGTCCTTTTACTTATCGGAATTTAATCAAAAATGAGTAAAATATATTCGTGAGTAAGTGCCTTTTAGAGGAAATAAATTGCTTTTTAACAACTAAGCAATTAATATAAAACACTCATGGAAGTTTAGCCAAATCGAATAATTATTTTAAAAAAAAATCATATTTTCGACCAAGACACTAAAATATTAAGATGATTTAGTTCAAGCAAGCGAAGTTGGGTTCAGTTATTATCTTTAAATGTATTTTTAGATTTTAAAAGTATATAAAAAATTAATCGGCATATGTTCTAGTTTTGGTTCAAGGTCCAATTTTGCATTATTTTTATCCCAATAGCAAACAAGTTAGATAGTAAAATAATTTTTTTTTTCACTTACTTTGCTAAGTTGGAACGTATAAAAATTGGACACTGGTTTGCACTTCACATTAATTTAGATGCATGTTCAGTTTAAAAGCAGAATAACTGGATTGAAAATTAAGTTTCATCTGATTTATTTCACCTTTTCATTTCTATAAAAAGTTTTAAAAAAGCATGCTAGTGCTATATTCCTTAGAAAAAAATTCAAACATGTGTCAAAAGAGCACTACGCCTTTATCAAGTGATATGGTAACTATGGAGACTAGTCACTCTAGTATCTAGCTCTAGGCGATGAATTTCCGAAAATGTATGATGAAACGTCAACATTATTAGATAAAAATTAATTATTCGTAAAAAAAAAGCACTTTTCGGGGGGGGGGGGCATTATTTTGTCTAAGATTGAGATATGTTATTATGATAAATAAATTTGAAAATATGCATCCTGGAATCAAAGAAGAATTAAACGAACGAAGAGAAATTTTTTGTTATTTATGTGTGCATTTTGCGAATTGCATTTAGATATCATATAAGTATTATGTTGTGCAGAATATTTTACTTGAAGATGAATTTTAGTCGTGTAATTTTGGAATGTCAGTTTATTTTTGAGAAACGCTACTGAACTACATACGAGAGAATAAAAGGGAAATTCTACAGAAAAGTGTTATTTTCCAGTTATTTCAATTTCTAAGTTTTCACAAAGGTTGAAGTTTAAATTTTTTTAGAAGGGAACAATTTGTATTTTTTGTGAACTGCAAAAGTTCCCGAAACAAATTTATTTATTTTAAAGACATGGAGGATAAAATTTTCAAATTTGACAATTTTTTATAAACGCAATATTTTCCCTCAGCTTTTCGTGATTTTGAAGTATTAAAGGCATTATCTAAAATCAATAAAAACATACTAGAGATGCTGTTAAGGTATTAAAACGTTTTAAATGCTCATCAACTAGTTCTCTAACGAGCATTCATCTAAAATATTAGAATTAATAAGATTACACTGTAAAAACGATTCAGAAACGTTCCTGGAAAATAATAAGCAGCTGAGATGTGCTCAATTTCAACCAGTAACATATCTTACAAAAACCAGGAACGTTTTCCGATAAAAAATAGTAACCTTTCTGAAATATTGGGAAATCTCCCCTGTTAAAGCCAGTCGTGAACCTTCAGAAAAAATAAGGAGTTTGATGTATTTGATTTGAACCTTCCTAATTTACCAAGAAAGATCCAGAAGCATTAGAGCAACCATGGCCAAAGCTACGCGAAAATTGCAAGCAAGAACCTAGCATACTGATTGCCTGCAATTCCTGCCTCGCAAAGCTGCAGTTATCCGGTGACTTAGTTGCTCCCATTGGGAGCTTATTCCAACCAGCCAGACGGGCATTATTCCAGACGGGCCGTAATCAAACTAAAGCTGATACACTTAATAAATACGCTCAGCCAATCTTTAAACTTGTTGTAAAAAATGTTTTTCACATCAGTAAAAAGTCTGTATTCGTGCATCCTTTAGCAATTCAGGAAAATCTTTCGCGAAGATGCTTGATTTTGCGGGGAAGTAAGTGAAAGACTTTTGCCCTGGATAGAAATAGCAAGGGCGGTAAAGACATTTTAGCGCATTTAACCTGACAAAGCATAAAACATGGCTATCTTAGTTAAAACTTTACGTAATTTTTGCAAAGACTCACGGTTTATAAGAATGAAAAGTCCAAAGTTACACTTACATGTTAAAAGTAACTCATTACGAGTAAGGATAGTAATGATATTCCTAAAAATTGTTCTATTGACTTTGATATGAAATACATTAAATTGGAACGCTTAGCAAATTCCCCTCAAACAAGTCTTAATTTATCAACGAATTTATGATGTTTGCTACTGAAACTGAAAGTTATTTGAGCTCACAGATGTACCAAGTGGTAATGAAAGCTAGAAAAAACATTGAATGATAATGACGCAAAATACAGCGGACAAGAAACATACTAATGCATGAAATCAAGTAAAAAATAAACTAGATTTCAAATTTGAATACATTAAGCATTGCAAAAAATAATTTTAGAGAAAGTACAATTTATTTACTTACTTTTTTTTTTTTTTTTGCTGTCTTGGCAGAATATTGAAGGCATAAGTTTTGATTAGGGACAGTGGATGGTCGTAGCAATTTAGTATCTCTTATTAAACCTTCACTTAAATAAGTACCATCTAGCATCGTTAAATGCATGTTATGTTTTTATTTAGACGGTAAAGAAAATTAATAATGAAAAAATAAATGATAAACACATTCCTAAGGTCGCTATGTCCTTGGACAGAAATTGATCCTCAACTGAGAATTGTGGGCACGCAAATTAGGTTCCCAAATTTATTACAATTATTTTTATACAACAATGATGATATGTTTTGTTTTTCTTTTTTATTTATGACATAAAAAAATGTGTCACGACCATGCAGAGTCTTCGATTAGAAACTATTTTTCGAAACAAAGAAATTGAATTCAAAAAGACAGGTCATTTTCTACTTTAGTTTCTATATTTCATTTTGATTGAAACTAACGTTATACTGTATTGCAGAATGTAAAATTTCCCCTAAACAACATCTTGCTTTTGATTCTTAAAAAGGTGAAGAACTACCAAAAATATTATTTATAAAGAACATTTTCTTACGGAAAAAGGTCATTAGTATTGCAAAAAAAAAAAAAAAAAAAAAAAAAAAAAAAAAAAAAACACGTTCTATTTAAAAATTTTTTATCAGTGATTATAAGTGAAACAAGAAGGTTATACTGAAGCTCATTGGTAAAATGTAATGCGTATTTTCAATCCGTACTTCGGGACATTGGAAAAAACATGTTTTTTTCCATAAAACTTGCAACGAATTAATGAAAATTTTATTCACATATATTCATAGCACAAAATAACTATATTACATAACATTATCACATGAATGATTATATATCTTTTGTAGTAAGTTACCGCCCTAAGCCTAGGCTAAGGCAGAAATACATTAATACAGCGCCAACTTAGTTATTCCATCCGAGGACTGCAGATTCGTGCTTTTTAGCACTCATCAGCCCGGAATAGGAACTACCTGAGCTGGAGGAGAAAAACCTCATAAAGGAGACAAGAGAGCTAAATTCTATATTGGTTACCAGTTTGTTTGTCTCTCTTGGCTCCCTTAAGAGGTTTTTCGCCTCCAGCTAGGTAGCTCCTTCTCCGGGCTCATGAGTGCTAAAAAGCACGAGACTGCAGTCCTCCGATAGAATAACTGAGCTGGCGGTGTATTTGAGCATATATCTTGTTTTAAAATATTTTCAAAATTTAAAGTATTTCCTATTTCAAACCCTCGCGGATATAGCATGCTTTTAAAAAATAAAAAGCGCCAAAAGAAAATTCACTTATAAATATTTTTAGAGAAGCCATAATATGTTTTGCAAGATATGTAAATCAAAAATACTTTATTAAACAAAAAGGAATGCTGGGATTATCTGTGCATATATATTTTATACATTCTACCTCTTAAAAAAGCTTATAGCTGTAGTTCGGAAATTTTTAAGAAGTGAAATTGCGTTTTCACGCGATTGTATTTTATTTATAGTCACAATCCGTGTTGTTTTGAAACGTATGCCTGATTATTGCTTCGAAAAAATTCTACACGCCATGGTATTTAGAAAAGAAGACACGTTGCAAAAGTTCTTTAGATGCCGATATTTTAGCATGCGTTGGTAAACAGATAAAAATACGCTTTAGTATACGCTCGAAAATGCTTTAAAAAGTGCTCATCTTTAGAAAAGTTCAATACAAAAATATAGTTACGAAACATCTTTTTGTGCTGACATCTGCCTAAAACAACGAAATTCTTCTTTAAACCTCCAAAGCCTGGTCGGTCAATATTTTTTCGAAATACCGAAGGAAAGCGAAAAGTAAGAGCTGATTTTGAAAGAATTGAATCCCCGTCTGATCCCATTCTTTCTTGTCGATCCTCCTTTGACATGAAGCCCCGAAAGGTTGAAAGATCTTGATCCGCATCCAAATGCATGAGAAGAATGAAAACCGCATAACAGAAGCATGAAGCCAGTTTTTTTCGGGAATTCTTTCTTTTCAATGATTTGGTTTGCGAATCATGTTTTCGATTTCGTTTCATATACTGTGTGAATAAGTTAGTTATGTGGGTAGGTTTCTTAAGATGTTTTTATAACTGGAAACGAGGACTGTTTTATAAACACATGCTCTATCCGGATGGGGATGACAGGTTGCGTGGGCAAGATGAGGTTTTGATGGGCAGTGGGGGTCGTGTTAAGCATGTAATGTAGAGTACATGTGAAGAATACTTTACAAACATGGAATATCCTACAGTAAATTCCTGATTATCCGCAAGCGGCTAATCCGCTGGATGGATTATCCTTGGCATTTCACAGTTTTAAAACACTTTTTTTTTCCGACGATGATTACCTGAACGTAAATAAATGCACGCATTTAATCCTAACAAGTGCAAAACATATTTGACGCATTTCTATTTCTTTCTTACCCCAATAAAATCCAACCTTTCAAGGTCATCTGAACACGACAAGCTGATTTACACTACTTACTGCTTTAGATCTACCCTACTCTTACTGATTTTTAGATTTTCAGTACTTTTTTACGTAAACGAGTAGACGGTCAGTTTGAAAAAAAGTCATAAGTTAACATAAACTGTTATCGTTTCAGCTGTTTTTTTATTGTATGCGAGTGTTAATGTAAATCGTTGAGTGTCAGTGTAATCTTTTTAAGCCATTAATCACTAGTGTCATGTTTACCTTATTTTCGAATTATCCGAGGATACCATACCACCCTATCACGCGGAAAATCGGTAGTTAAGTCTCATTTAAAAACATGTTCTACTTTTGATGATCATGTCATTAATTAGGAGTATTTCTTAACAACATTCCAAGCAAGTAACCAAGTTTGTGGTAATACAGTAATCCTTAATAAACACTAATTAGCTGCAAATTATTTTAAATGAAATTCATTTCAGCAGCGATACGAGTAGAAATAATAATTTCACCAAAATTAAGCTCTATGGTTTTCTTTCTTTATGTACTGCTAAATTCACATTTTTTTTTGTTAGTCTTTTTTCCCCAGAGATTCTTTTGAAGTTAAAAATATAAGATAAGTAAGTTATTCCTTTTCGGTCCATTGAGGTGTTTGTTTGCAAGCAAACAAAAGCTACTATTTTTTTCATAAAAAAATATTTTAGTGCCTGTAAGAATTGAATGAGAAAACAGGCTGCAAAACATCTGATTTCTCTAGTAGGGGAACAAGGGACAAAGTGAAAAAACGGGGCAACGTGAAATGGTGAAATATTTTCTCTGCTTTTAGCTCCACCCATCTGGTATTATTTTAACTATATAGTACCATATGCAACCTATTCCAGTTAGGAAAAAAATACTGCCGAAGATTAAATCACTTGGTGATACAAGCAATTTTTTAAAAATGAATTTTCAATATTAATTGAGGCCTCCCAATATTCAATGCAGTATTAATTAATTGAATATTAAGCTTTTTTGTGTTTTAAATGAATTGTACAATTAGGCAAGTGCAAACGGGGCAAAGTGGATGGGGCAAAGTGAGATAGTATGTTTCATTTACTCCCTGAATCATTTCATGTAAATCACTTACGTTTTAATATTTTACTTAGTTAATTTACATTCCTTCATTTAGTAATTCTTTTATTTATTCATTTTCATTCACTTATTTTCGTATTCCTTCATTCTTTCACCAGCTCATTTATTTATCTTCATATAATAATTGATTTTATTATACATTTTATTATACATTTATTCATTCAACCTTTTATTTACTAATTCTTTTGATCAAAAATATGTTTTATGATCTAATAAAAAATATTTCATTAGAATTTTTTTTTTAATTTTTTACTTTGCCCCACGGAAAAAAAGTGAAAAATTTCCACTTTTTTTAAGACTCAAATTTACTGTCAAATATAAAAAATACTGTTTCAACGCAAGTTTTAGTATAAAATAGAATGTTCTTCTTCTATGTGCATTAATTTTCGAAGCCAATTTCCGATTGGTTAATTTTGAAAAAGATCAGTCATCTTAACCATTTCACTTTGCCCCACATTCCCTTACTAGTGAAAAAGAAATTCATGCAATAAAAGTCCTGCAAATTTTTAATGAAAATCTATTTCTAATGCTCTAATGCTGTTTTCTTGATTACTGTCATTTTAAGGGAAGAAAAACAGCTTCATTGAAGAATGTTATGCCTGTTATTTCAAACTCTTTTCTTGTCACGTTATTTTTAGAAAAAATAAAAGGAAATCTTTTATATCTTTCATTGCAGTAAAAGTGCAGAATCAGTTGCATTTTATTTTCAAGGGCAGAATCAGGTGCTTATTTACAAACAATGTACTAAGTCTTTTTTTTTGATTGAAAGTAAATTAATATAGTCCTGGTTATTTTAAGGTTAGTTTTTTACAGAGCATTTTTCTTTCTGTAAATTTAGAGTTTTACATCAAAATTTCAAGGGTTTGCTTTTCAAAAACTTGATGCAATTCACAGTACTCCTTATAATTGCATTTAATCTGTTTTTAATCCTCTGTAATAGTCGTTTTCGAAGCCTCTGTCTCTTTTATGATTTTCAAATACGTGTTATAAAAACTCAGACTCCTGATAAATGATTTGCAGTAAATGCTCGTGTATTTTTTAGGGAAAAAAAATCTAAACAGCGTGGGTAAATTTTGTAAATGCCAAATTTTTAGCAGCATTAAGCGAAAGGGGTACTTTTTGATAAAGCAGATGTTTTTTCTAGTTACTAGAGTTAATTGTACAGTTTGTAGCGTTACCAGAAATTCGCTAGTTTTTATTGCATTTTATTTTGAAGGATTGAAGAAGTTTTTTAATGAACCCCTAAGGAACATTTTTCTTTAAAAAAAATCGAAAGTCAATTTAGAAAAAATCAGTTAAAGCCCCGAGCGTTATCCATCATGTTTTAATTAGTTTCTTTACGAGAATGCATCCTTCTGTTTGTTAATTAATTTTACTGCAATGAAAAAGGATAATGCATTGAAAGAACATTAAAAATGCATTTAAGAAAGGCATTAAGAAACAATTATTTTCATTAATTACGCAATACTATCCCAAACGTATACAAAGAAAATATGGAGAACGCATCAAGATGTAATTTTCCTAGTAATTATTCATGTTTTTACCTTATTTAATACTTCTCATATTTCAATGAAAAAAATAAATAATAAGAAGAAAATAAAATAAATAAATAAATAAATAAAATTAATAAAAGTACAGTAAACTCCCGACTACACGCGGAATAGGGTGGCACAGTAGCCGCGGATAAACGAAAATCGCTAAAAATCCGAATGTTAGATTAAAAGAAAAAACCGATACTTGTTTGTATAATAGCTAGAAACATGAATAACACATACATTTAAAATATATATAAAAACGATAACATTGTTTTTAATGTTGTTGATTAAAATATATATAAAAGCTGAAAGCGAACAATAACACAATCAAAAGTTTATATACGCAGTACACATTTTAAATGTTTACCAAAAAGTCGGTTAGTTGTTAGTCATCAACATTAATAAAAATGTGAAAAGACCCGTGGATAATACAAACTGTGTATAATCCGATCACCGATAATGGGGAGTTTACTGCATGTGGAGTACATGTGTTACAGTGAAATTCCGAAATGTGGTAAAAGTCAACATTAGCCGGTGAATTTCAACATTTACAAATCAAGTCTTTAAAGAAAGACGAAATCAGTAGCGTTCATAGACTTCGTTACCCTCCTCCCCAAACAAGATTTATATGTGCTCTCTCCCAGAAGATTTTTTTTCTTTAATTTCAAAAATTTTTGAGCAAGCATCCGCATACCTATTTTGCGCCCCCCCCCCGCCACTTGCCGTGGGATTTGTGGGGGTGCTACGTACACCACTGAACCGAATATTTCACGAGAATCCCCAGTGAAAGTCGACATTCTCTAATTCTGGTCTTTCACGTCAACGCACATACAGAATCAGCAGCAGAATGTTTTAAATAATTGCACCATTAGTTTGATCAGAATTGTTGGATATGAACTAAGTGCACTCGCATGAGCCGAATTTGTACCTTTATGCGCATGCGTAATTTTTTTTTTCCCGTCTGTCAATTACGTCCGTCGCTGGCAAACGCACAGCAGAATCGCCCCTCAGCCAGAAGTCTGAAGAAGCCATATCAGAAGAGTAGAAGTCTTATTCAACTACACAAGTCTTTTTTTTTTGCCGTAATCGTTGAAATAGTGTTAGAAATGTGCTAAAAAAACGTCACCGACAGTCGCCTGCATCTTTTGGATGGTTTTCACTTGGCTGTCGCGAAATTTCTGGGAACATTTTATAGTTCTGCTCCAGTTATTTCATTATTCTTCTTGAAATTAAAAAAAAAAAAAAAAAAAAAAAACCGACTAGAGTCCTAAACACTAACTCAGACAGTTGACGAACAGTCAGCAATTGACGAACAGGAAAACATTTATGCATGTGCACAAAGGTTTAAGGTCAACTCATGAAAGTGCGGATGATTTATATTCATCTGGTTTTCACGGAAAAATAAAGGTCGGAGAACTTTCTAGTTGATAGTATATAACACATTAAGAAGAAAAGAAAAGTCGAAGGGAGCTGTGTAGCCTCAATTATAATTTGTTGTTTAATTAATTATTAAACAACAAAGATTAACATCAATGAACAACATAAGAACATTTCTTTCTCTTTATCCCCATTCAAGTTAATTCGCTTTAATTTAAACAGATTATTAATTTAACGCTGCGCAAATGTATATCATATGCATGTTCCCTAGGTGGTCCCTCTAAGAAAAAAATATGTAAAACTAATGCAGAAAATAATTTTTGTAATCCTCTATATTCTATCATTGTTTACTATTACACATTGTTCTTCTTCTCTTCTTATTCTTTAAATTTAAAACGAGTAATGCCATATAGGACAGAAAAAATCTTGGTTTGGATTATTTCCTTCCGATTTCCATGTAACTAAGTATTTTCTTTTGATTTAACATTTTGTTACTCTTCTGGAATCAAAAATAGCTACCCGATAATGTTTTCCCTACTTTATGAGTAAAAGTAGCACTTGGGCCACTTTCAGAACTCTAAGCATCAACACTGGCCTGCAAGTTGAATTGTTGAAAATGCATAAGTTTCATTTAAACGAAACCCGGTCTCCGCGTCAAACTTCGCGTTAAACATAAGGCGGTGCCACAGAATTGCATGTATGGAGGCCGAATCTAATGGTAGAGAGACTGACGCATGCGCAATATTTAATGTAACATGGCGACAGTGTGATTTCACTCCGAAAAGGTGGTCATACTAAAAATCGTCCAGGACAGAACATGCTTGCGATTAAGCATAAAAAGCGAGCTGTAATTAGATTTTTAGCGGCGGAGAGAGTTGGAGGCTGTAAAATGTATCGACAGATGAAATATGTGTACCGTGAGTACAGCCTGAGTCGTTCAACTGTTGTGGAATGGCGCAACAGATGCGCGTGAATGACAACGACATTGTTGACGACATCCTTACCTTATATTTTTTGATTAAATTAAGTTGCATGGCAATTTCTGAACTTAAACTTCTTTTAGTGAATTGATATCGGAAATATTGTGTATCTGAAGAAGTAATCATTTCTGGAGGTAAAAATCTTAATATGGTATGATCTTCTGCATTACAGATTATTTTTAGAAACTTAATATCTTAGTGGATACAAAGAAAATAAAATGGTTTACTCTGATGACACAGGAATGTATCTTTTCATACTTCGTTCGTTTATAAATGTTTTGTGATTAACTGAGGCATACAAAAATAACGAAAAAAAAATTAAAAAAAAGCCTTTAATTTGCTTGTCCTTTTGGGTTGACATTTAACATTCTAAAATAATGTACCATGCAAATATTTCTTCTTAAATCTAACCGATTTATTTAAGGCTTTTAAAAAATAGAAACAACATGAACATTAAAAAAGCTGATTATTAAGAAGCAATAATAAAAGTGTCTGCTAAAAACTTTCAGCTCACTAAAACATAAAATATTTTGTCATCTATTTTCTGTAGCTTTGTGTAAGAAATTAAATTTTTGAAGAATATTTCTATTCGTAAAGGCTTTTTCAACTGTACCGGCTTATCTTATTGGCGAAAAAGTAAATAAAGATAATTCTCGGATTTATTTCAACACAAAAAATAGAATTAAATTTGGAGTACATTACTAATAATACACAAATAACCTGCAATCACGTGGAGTATAACCCCCTTTTGGCAAGGTTAATCGTCCCACCATCTCTTGTTCAAACAACAAGCCAATATGGCTGCATTCAACAAAAAAAGCCTTCTTTATGATGTTCTCTTAAAGTAAAAATTAATAGTTTAACAGAATATGGAACGTTGGTAACAAAAACAAAAGTTTTTAAAAATATTAACTTCGACCAAGCGTTAAAGTGTCATTCTCACCTTTCACACTGCTACAAAGCTGTAATTAACTCTAATAATTTACTGAAATAGCTGGAATGCATGCGTGCACTTAAAAAAGTCGACGCACTGTGTTTCTAAAATCGTGAAATACATTATGGGGGTGTTTTACCAAACGGGGCATGATACTCCGACTACTCTATTACTAATGGCAATTTTTAAATAGAAATTGCTAACCATAGGATATCCTGTACAATAATATTTAAAATTTTGACGACGAAAATTGCTTTGCAAGCTGTATTGCGTACAGGGCAGTGACGTGAGCTCCGTCCAGGTCAACCAAGCAGTGGTCTGATCAAAACAGAAGCAGGAATGAAGGGTTGTTGCCATGGCAACAAACGTCACTCTAACTTTTGTCCAGTGAGAAAATCACGTTTTACGGCGCCAATCCAAGCACGCTTGGTTTGCTTGGGTTGATTTGCTTGGACCGAATGTCACTGGTAAAATGTGTTAAAGATAAATATATAAATAAATCGTTTTTAAAACCGCGTTTAACCAGACGGTCCTCTTCAGAGATCCTCTTCAGAATAAATAAGCATAATTTGAGCAAAATAAAGGTTTCTTAAATGTTATTTATTTAAACAGATTTCCTTTTACAGTGGCTATAAAAGGTTTGTTTCACTCAAAGTTTTAAGTAAAATCAGAAAGCATATTTGGCCCAATATTAAAGTTGTTCCGTTTAAATAATAATTTACTTTTAAATTTAATTCAAAACAAAACTCCTATCCGCAGTTTTTTTCTTTCAAATTGCTTTCAAAAAAATTTTTCACGAAAAAATAGTTGATATCAAGTAATTTTATGTGTTTTTTAACATTTCGAATAATTTGTTGAAAATAGATTTTAACAGAAATACGAGATTTCTGAATGTAAACAATTTGTTTTGTTAACCTCACAAGATTGTCTTCAGTAAAGGAAAATTAAGAAAAAACCCGAGCTGTATCATGATAAAAATATGTTTTTGCTTCTAGTTAATTTTCGTTCAAAATATCGTGTACCTGGGGGAAAAAATAGCAAATACATGAATTTAAAAAAAAAAAATCGCCTAATTCAATAAAACGTTTTAAAAACCTCTGAAACGGAAAAACATGTTTTTACAGTATATATACCTAACATGTAGTCAACCTAAAGTATTCCATATACTTTAGACTTAACGTTGTGCAGGTTAATGCCCGAAAAAAAAGCACCACGCATCACTTCATCTTTCATAAGCAATTTACAGCCAGCGTCGGTTATTAACCATAGATCTTTTCAGTCAGGACAAGGATAATGGTGGGATATAAATCGTCACACATAACGATACCGTCTTTTTTCATCTGAGCGGAAGGATGATGGCCGAAATAGCAACTAACTCTACAAGATTTCCAAGTAAAACAAGATTATTAATGTTTGCTGCTGCGGGTTTAGCTTCTGAGTGAGTCGGAATGAAATACAGAGCAATATGTTCTGAAAAAGAACTATAAGACATACTGATAACTATTTTGATTACGTTGTTGATGATATAATAAAGGATATATAATGGATGATATAATGAACAATGGATTGTTTAAGTAGATAACATGAAGGATAAAACTTTTAAAACAAGTTTTATCGCGATTTCCAAGAATCGTTGAATAAGGAGGGATACTAGCAAGCACATAATCAGCACATAATCAGTGCTTTCCTCATTTTGAATCTTACAAAAATATATCATTGAATTGTTTTTTTTTTCCTTTTTGCATAATAGTAAAACCTTTCGGAAAAAAAATATAATTTAAGTTTGTGCCAACACGGATAGTAGGCAGGCAGGTGATGTGTTTCTAAAAGTTAGTTTTGATGAACTGCAGTCTCTTTTTAGATTTTTTAATTCGAAATGTGTCACAAAAGAAATAAAATAATAATGAATAGAATGATTTTCACAGTTACATCTTGATTAAAAAAAAAGGAATCCTGAAACTTAAATGCAGTAATAAACTTCCACAATTTTATTGCTAAAAAGGTACTGCTGAATTTGTAGTGTTAAAAAATAAAAAATAGAGTTATTAGGTATTTTAAACAAGCTAAAATAAAAATGTAAAACTTATATTCTTTGTTTAAATAGCTTTGACATATTAAACTCTACAGTTAGATTCGATTTAAAGAACAATCATATAGAAATGTATAAAGAATTAAAGTTTAATAATAAAACAATGAAGAATGAAAAGAATGTCCAATGCGAATTAAGTTTCCAGGGAGAAAAAGAATGTTGGAAAGAAAGCAAAAACGGAAATAAAAGCAAAAATCAAAGTGTATTTGAAGTTATCCTCGTTTAATTATAGTTTTTGTAATTTTGAACGCAGTTCAAAATTATGTTTCTCTCATGACATTTGTGATATATATCAGTTTTGGATTATTTTACAGCTTAATAAATACAAATAATTATTTTACCTCAAAAAATTCTACTGTAGAAGTAACTGACATGAAGTTTCAATAACTCCAAATCGTTTCATTACATTAGTAGTTTTACAATGCTTGTTTTTTACACGACAGTTTCATAATGAAAAATATATTTTTCACACATTTTTGTACTAAAATAACCAAGTTCTCTTACTAATTAAACTTTCTCAAAGCGTAAAAGAGTATTTGTTTTTCATTTATGGATATCAAAAGTAGCCACATGGAAATACCAATCAAAAGTGTAAAAAAAAAAAGGAAAATCCTCACGATGAGGCACAGAACGGATTACCTGATATGCTGCTTTACTTGCAATAATGGTAGGAAATTTTACAGATTTAGAAATGAAGTTATACCAGTTATCTTATTTCAATGCAAATTATTATTCCTCTGTACTTTTCCATTGCGTTTATTTAATAGACAGTTGGTGCTTCACGTTAAGAACTATTAATGTTCGAAACATTACTCTATCTTCAGTAAATTACCGCCCATTAGCCAGGGCTAAAGCAAAAATACGTGAAATACACCGCCAGCTCAGTCATTTCCAGCCGAGGACTGCAGTTTCGTGCTTATTGGCACTCATCAGTCCGGCAAAACAAACTAGTAGCTAATATAGAATTAGCAGACCAGACGAGTGACAGAAGGAGTGGTTCGGTTCAACTCGAAGATTGAACGCGAGGCAAGGTATATTCAGTAAATTACTATGAGTGCTAATAAGCACGAAACTGCAGTCCTCGGCTGGAAATGACTGAGCTGGCGGTGTATTTCACGTATTTTTGCTTTAGCCCTGGCTAATGGGCGGTAATTTACTGAATATACCTTGCCTCGCGTTCAATCTTCGAGTTGAACCGAACCACTGCTTCGGTCACTCGTCTGATCTGCTAATTCTATATTAGCTACCAGTTTGTTTCGCACTCTTGGCTTCCTTAAGAGGTTTTCCATCTATAGCTCAGTCACTTTCCTATGCCGGGCTGATGAGTGCTAATAAGCACGAAACTGCAGTCCTCTGCTGGAAATGACTGAGCTGGCGGTGTATTTCACGTATTACTCTATCTATTTAATTGACAGTTACAGTACGGATCTGTTAAAAATAGATCGACCTTAGGATACTCTTATACCATTACAACGCTTATTATCGTTAATGGTAAAACTAACAGGCTTTCTTCATCCCTTTTTCTAAGAAAAAAAAACATTTAATTCTTCGCCTGACAAAAATAATCTCATCAGAATAAGACTGAACAGCATTGAGATACTACTCAGTTTAAGCTACGTCTATTGGTTAATATGGATGAATGCATGAATGAAGTGAAAAGGGTGCACTCAAGAAAGAGCAAACACCGTGACCACTGCTCTATCCTCGGAAGCATCCCTAGTAGAGTCTGATAGCAAAAACGAATTTGAGTAGTTGTCTAAACAAAATATTTGACCTCCATGGATCCACATACAGGTATCCGAGGTATTCAAATATTTTTGCAGAATAATAGCAACAATTACACAGTACCTGAATTGAGCTTCATTTTGCCGCTAGACAACCGCTACATAGTGGATTGTCAATAGCATCTATCGAATTCAGATGTATATTAAGAGAGCAGTGTCGGTTAGAAACCCAATGGATATTTTAATACATTTTCTACTCAAACGCAGTTCTTTGGATCTAAAACAAGGAGTCCGCTAGTTGAGGCTTTGACCTGTCTCTGAGTGTCTGACTAAAGAAACATATCATACGATAATTTGTTAATATTTTCGTACTCATTCTTTGCCATATCAGTTAATTTTAAGTTTCATTTTATTCAACTTCTGCATCAAACATTTAATGGATGGATCTAGAAATTATCCTAATTTATTTACGAGCTGTGGAAGTGGCTGGACGTTAGTTAATGTTAACCTCTGCGTGCCGACCGTGTCATGGAAGAAATTGAACGCAATTGAATTTTGTTGCTAAACCAACAAAATCACTTGAGGAGACTAACAAAATGATTTGTGAGGCTTACGGAGACTCTTCTCTGTCCTACTCACAAGTTTTGACGTGGTTCAAGACCTGTAAAGAGGGCCGGGAAGAGGTTCAAGTCGAACAACGCTCTGGGCGGCCGTCAACCAGCAAAACCGACAGCAATGTGGCTTGTGTTCATCCATTGTTTTACTTTGACCGTTCATTGACTATCAAGATGATTGCCAATGAACTGAACATGTCGTCTATTGCTGTGTTTCGCATTGTTACTCAAGATTTAGCGATGAGGAAAGTTCGTGGCGAAACGCCTTGTCGCAACGCGCTGCGAGTCCACGAGTTCCTGGATAAACACAAGGTGAAAGCGCTGTTTTGACCCCTCCATAGTCCTGACGTCGCCCCGGCAGACTTTCTTTTGTTTCCTCGAATTAAGGAAGATCTAAAAGAACCCGTATTTCATCCATAAACGTGATCCAGTGATAGTCCAGCATCTGAAGGGGGTTGAGCATGCATGGAAAGGCTGACGCAATATTATTTCTGATTCTTGTTACAGGCACGATGGTGATTATGAAACCACATGTCGTCGCCCCCCAGGGTGGTCGACAACCCCGGGGGAGGGGGGAAAGCAGTGGGGGGAGTCGTTTGCTAAAACACTCATAACTCGCTAACTATTTGAGATAAAACACTGAAAACAGTGGCAATCGACGCAACAAAACAAGGGCTTCATAAAAACTAAATATGATTATGGACCTATCTCTGTTGGTTTCTGAATAAAATTCCATTTTTCGCAAACAAGCAAAATTTTTGAATAAAATGCGCAAAACAAACTTTTTTTTGACCAAAATCAATTTCAAATCAAAATTGTTTGATTTTTTTTTCAAATAAAGTCCTAAATATCATTATTCAGCTTGTTAAAACTATTTAAGTACTGTTAACGCGTTGAAAAACAAAATGCCAGTAGCAAGCTCGAACACTGTTCGTAGTATAGTTCAGGATCTGAAGGGGGATTCTGAGCATGCATGGAAGACCTGGCGCAAAATTATTTCTGATTATTGTTACAGGCACTACAGTGATCATGAAAACACATGTCTCCCCCCCCCCCCTCGGTGGTTGACATCCCCGGGAGAGGGGAAAAGCAGTATGGGGACGCCGTTTACTAAAGCACTCATAACTCGCGAACCGTAGGAAGCAAAGCACTAAAAATGTGGCAAAAGATGTAACAGAACAAGGGCTTGAAAAACCTAACTATCTTTATAGTCCTATCTTTGTTGCTTTAAAAGTAAAATTCCTTTTTTAGCAGCCATGCAAAAATTTTGAATAAAATACGAAATGCTTTTTTTCAAAGATAAGTTCTTTTTTAAAATTATTTCACAGTTTAGGGAATCAATAAAATCTGAGACTTCATCATTCAGTTTGTTTAAAACTACTTAATTATTACCAACGTGAGCGTTAAAAAGCGAAATAGAAAATCAAGCACTGCCTACGTTAGCGCATTGAATAAAACTACAGAATGCTAAGGAGAAAAAAATAGCCTTATGATCCTTATGACGAACTATTCATTCATCAGTTTACAAACTTATTCTAATTGCAAAGTATTCAATTATGGCTTTAATTTTGTTATATCGTGCTTTAAGTTTGAGAGGAACTAGGGAACCAGGCCCACAGTAGTTTCAATTCAAATATAATTTTAATTTATTTCCATTAATTTATATTTTCAATTTGCACAAAAGAATATTGCGGGTATTGTTTTGCGGATATTGTTTTTTATAATTTAGCCAACAAAGAACAATGATACGAGAAATAATATGTGTACAAGAATGTGTATATATACAAGAAAATATATGTATTAATTTTCATTGAAGTGAAACCCAAACTTAATTACATCTAAAGGCACTGCTGAGGTACAGGGGAATTGATTCAATAGTACAGTTGAGCAATACTTCTTAGCACATGTTGGAAAGAATTGCAGGAGCATGGTAGAGAGCTGATATTATATTTATTTCTGATAGAAATGACAAGAAATTATTGTGTGTACTGGTTGCATTTGCAAGAAATACCTATTTTCTTGACAATTTGTTTATAATACAGCTTCTAACAGTTGAAATTATGAAGCACTCAGATATTGTTTCAATGATAACTCTAGTGTACAAAAAACAGTTTCCGGTGTTTTTTGGTAAAGTGAAAGCATACTTTTTTGTTCCTATTTTACTTGCTGAACCGCAGACGGAAAATGCATCAAAAGCTAGAAAAATTTTAGATGTTTTTTCCGTAAGTGCTCCTGAAGATAGATGCCATCCTAAAGCTCTTTTCCTTTCCATTGCACCAGCACATGAAATGGCAACCTCTGTCCTTTACAAAGATTGCCAATAAAAATTCATTAGTTTGTGAACTATAAACTATTAATTACTTTTCCCCTACTTTGCACTGAATCATATGCAGGAAGATAGATTCTGTTGCGTGCTTCGACCTGGTGGGACTCGGGCATTTCAGAGAAGTTCGTTACTTGACTTTCAGATTTTAAATAATATTCATTTTCGTTTTCAGTGTTACCAGACACCAGAAGATGATTGGATGCAGGAACGGATATGTTACATATTACATACTCTGAAATGTACTTTTAAAGGTTCTTTTTATTTTCAGGAATGGCAATGACACGAAACCACTGGTTTGGTACCTAGTGATTTTTTTTATAAGCGAAGGAGACTTTCCTGAACTTCTGGTTTTCAAGTTATGAAAACGACAGTGAGATGTACCGATCGTGTTTAAGGTTCACTCGTGTAGTTTGACTATTGGAGAGAAAATTTTATTATTTTTTATTTGGAGACTTGCAAAATCTTTGCTACGTTTGAAAGTAGTGTTTGGGGCATTAGGACCAGAGTCATTCCATCGATAACTTGAACTTTGTTCTTAAAATAGGGAGCTTCTTCCAGAGTTTTGCTGCAAGAAATGTCATTTTCAATTACATTCACGAAATCGGACCTCGCGCTTTGCTAAAGTGAACCATTCGGATGAACCTAACCTAGCATTGGGATTATTGTATGGGGATGATTTTTAGAAGTACTAACATCACTTTTGAGCTAACGTTTCCCATAAATGTTTTATTGGTTTTCTTTTGCTGTTTTGCTGTCGCTATTGAAGACATTGCCATTGCAGGACTTCTCTATATAAGAGACTATTCACATATTCTTTAACGTTCCACTGAAATTTTGATGCTGCTTATGTGGCAATAACTCGCTCACTATGTTTCATAACTCAAGTGTAAAATCTGCAAACGGGTTATCCTGATCATTTATCCTTTCCGTAATTACTTCGTACTTGCAAACTTGCATGTTTTAATTTTTTACTTTCTTCTATATCTAATATATAGAAGAAAGTATTGGATTCGTGCAAATTTTCGAATTTCGAATTTTGACGGATTCGAACGTTTTGAGGTGTGCTGAGTCCATTTCGACTATTTTTGGAAAATGTCTGTCTGTCTGTGTGTGTGTATGTATGTGTGTGTGTATGTATGTGTGTGTGTATGTATGTGTGTATGTGTGTGTGTCACGTCTGTGCGTGACCAGTTTTTTGTGGCCGCTCTACAGCAAAAACTACCGCATGAAATTGACCGAAATTTGGTACACATATGTGCCCCTATGTGAACTTGTGCCCATTAGTTTTTGGCGCGAATTCCTCCAAGGGGGTGGAGCAATGGGACGTTTTTTGAGTTACGCGTGCTTGCTATTCCT
This sequence comes from Uloborus diversus, assembly GCF_026930045.1. NCBI lineage: Eukaryota > Metazoa > Arthropoda > Arachnida > Araneae > Uloboridae > Uloborus > Uloborus diversus. Next base: position 40,258,498 of record NC_072731.1, read on the forward strand.
CAGGAAGTAACTGGCAGAATCAAACAAAATTTGGTCCATATGTTGCCCCTAACAGGAGCAGGTGCTGATTCAATTTTGGTGTCAATAGCTCAAACGGGGGTTGAGTTATAGAACGTTTTTTATCGTCAATTATGACTGCTGTATCTCAAGAAATAACGAACGGAATCAAACAAAATTTTTTTGACAAGTAGCCCTTAGTGGATATAAGAGCTGATTTTATTTTGGTGTCAACAGCTAAAAGGGGGGTAGCGCAATCGCTCGTTCTTTCTTTCCATTGTGAGTGCCCTATCTCAAGAAGTAATGCTACGTTCTGGTTGAAATTTGGAATATATGTGAATCCATACGTAAACAGGCTTTGGTTCAATTTTGACTCCAATCGCTCCAAGAGGTGTTGATTTTTTTTTTTTTTTTTTTGCGAATAAAAATAGTTTTATTAATGCAACAATAAGAAAGATAAATCGTAATAGATTGTCGTCTGCGTATTTCTCGTGATTTTAATTGTATGGAAATAATCGGAAATATTATCTCAATGATTTAAAATTTTTAACTGTTTCCATCTTATGTTTGTTAATAAATAAAATATTTGTAAATAATTGAAGTAAGGCTTTTAAAGTAACTTTCAATTTTTGCTCTTTGTTTTGTTATTACAAAAATTCAGACATTGGGATGGTCGTCAAGTTTTTGCATGTGTCATTTTGTTTTTGTTAGGAATATTGCTTCCTCGTCAAGCATGAGGAGGGATCAGAAAAAGGAAAAATATAGAAGAAAGTTTCGTGATGGCCACAACATACTAGTTAAAAAGTGCCATTGTGACCCATACTAAGCAGCTATAATGCGTTAAAGGTTAAATCATTAAGTAATTACTTAACTTGGACATTGTTTTGATAATATTACGAAATAAAACCGCCAAAACAGGAGAGCCACAAAATTTACTTTGGTTTATGTCGAGTGTTCAAGGTACATACCGCAAACGTGTTTTTTTTTTCTGTGAATTACCTCAAATGCTTTTAGAGCTAGCTTTTATTTCACTTTTCAACGCTTTCATAATAATTAGGTAATTTTAAACAAAGTGGATAATGATATTTCAGATTTTATTTGTTCCCTAAACAGTTAAATAATTTTGATGATTTGAAAAAAAAAAAAAAATGCGTATTTTATTCAAAATTTTTGCTTGTTTGCGAAAAATAGAATTTTACTCAGAAACTAACAAAGATATGATCATAGTCATATTTAGCTTTTATGAAGCCCTTGTTTTGTTGCGTCGATTGCCACTCTTTTCAGTGTTTTATTTCAAATAGTTTGCGAGTTATGAGTATTTTAGCAAACGGCTTCCCTACTGCTTTCCCCCTCCCCCGGGGGTTGTCGATCACATAGGGGGGCGATGACATGTGGTTTCGTAATCACTATAGTGCCTGTGACATTAACCAGAAATAATTTTGCGTCATGTCTTCCATGCATGCTCAAAACCCCCCTTCAGGTCCTGAACTATACTACGAATAGTGTTCGAGCTTGCTACTGGCATTTTGTTTTTCAACGCGTTAACAGTACTTAAATAGTTTTAACAAACTGAATAATGATATTTAGGACTTTATTTGAAAAAATAATCAAACAGTTTTGATTTAAAATTGATTTTGGTCAAAAAAAGTTTGTTTTGCACATTTTATTCAAAAATTTTGCTTGTTTGCGAAAAATAGAATGTTACTCAGAAAATAACAAAGATAGGTCCATAATTATATTTAGCTTTTATGAAGCCCTTGTTTTGTTGCGTCGATTGCCACTTTTTTCAGTGTTTTATCTCAAATAGTTAGCGAGTTATGAGTGTTTTAGCAAATGGCTCCCCCCACTGCTTTCCCCCTCCCCCGGGGTTGTCGACCACCCAGGGGGGCGACGACATGTGGCTTCATAATCACCATCGTGCCTGCAACAATGATCAGAAATAATATTGCGTCAGACTTTCCATGCATGCTCAACCCCCTTCAGATCCCGGTCTATGAGCAGTGACGAACACCTTGAGAGAGGTTCCCGAAAAACACCTTTCACAGGGCGTTTACCAGTCATGGCAGAGACGCTAGAAAAAATGTGTAGAGGCCCAAGGACATTACTTTGAAGAATTTTAAGCGTTTGTGCAAATCTGTTCAATAAATTACTTTAAAAAAAATAATTGCATTACTTTTGGAATATATATATATATATATATATATATATATATACAGTCGAGCCCGCTTAATGGAATATCAGATAATAGAATATCCCGCTTAATGTAGTAAAATTCCCATGTACTACAGCGTTGATGTGTGTTATTTTTATCCCGTATAATGGAATATCCCGCTTATTAGAATAATTTTCCCTGGCAAATTGCCTATTCCATTAAGCGGGCTCGACTGTATATATATAATTCTTAGAACTTAAAATAAAATATTATACATTTAGACAGCGCAAATGCAGCTGTTAAATGTATATAATATATATTATATAAAGTCTCATTCGTAAGTGGCACACTAGCAAGTGTATGAAACAAAAGCAACAAGAAACATATAAGAATAATAACAATATAAATTGAAAAAATATGCGAAGTTAAACAATATGAACTATAGAATGGGCAGTAGGGTAACATCCCCAGTAATTGGCACGGCACCAGTAATTGGCACTTCCAACAAAAATGTCCTAAAAAAAGACTCGTATCTAATTTCTTTGAAAAAGAAGTCTATATATCAACTGAATGTACATTAATTTTAAAGATTATAACTTCAATTCATGTTACTAAATGACAGCAGTTCGTAGGAAAGAGAAACAATTGTGGCTTGCGTCAAATCAGCCATTTTTGTTGCAAAAGCTTCTTCTCTGGCTTAAGGGAAGCATGCACATAAATCCATTAAAATCTGACTTAAAATGTATTTTAAACTTTCGTTGTCAAAAGTTTTGTTTAGTTGAAAGGTGTTACTTTAATTGTGTAGAAGTATATTTTCGTCCCTATTTGGAATTTTAAAATAATGATGGGTGCCATTTACTGGTGCTTCAACTTTGCTAGTCCCCAGTAATTGGCATGTGTGCCAAGTACTGGGGAAATAGCGTCATTTCCGCGATAAAGCTGAGTGAAGTGTCATTATCTTCAGTTTTTGGCGTAGATTACGAATATGATAAAGCGGAAATTGAAATCGATAGCTTTTGTACAGTAATTGTAAAAAAAAAAAGCATCAAAATCATCAATTTTTGAAGTTGCGGCTTTTTGTCAATAGGAGTGACTTTCACCAGAAAATCATCCAAATGAAAGTTAGTCAGTAATTAATTTCATACTGGGGGCTCCGTCCTCTGCTCGATTCGCTCGCTAACCCCCTTTCGCCACCTATGGTATCTCAATGCAGCGGGAGGTTTTTCAAGAGAAAGAAAACGGCGTTGTTGCATTTGATAAATAAAAAAGAGGAAAACTAATGCAAAAAAGTATGCTATATGATTTTTAACTATACTTGGGGCAAACCTAACTTGGTAGCATTCGTAAAATCAAAACTGGAAACCGAAGGATGAAACAGCATTAATTTCAATATATTTTCCATGGAACATTCCAAATTTATGTTTTTATTTCTCTAAAATGCTTTTCCAACATGAAGAAGAGTGATTTAGCATTGATTTATATACAACTAGTGGTACCCGCACGGTTTTGCCTGTAATAGAAAAATTAAAAGGTCTTTTGGTTTGCCTGTGTGGCGAATTTTCTCTCCAATTGGCCCATGTTACGGTTCCACGTTATGATAATTTTGTATCTCGCCAATTGGCTTGTGCCCATGTTACGGTCCCACGTTATGATAATTTCGTAATTTACTCGTCCACCTTATGATAATTTTGTTCTTAAAATTGGAATAGGAAAAGAACTACATCGAATTTTCGAAAAAATGCTTCGAGGTGCAGACGCCCATGCTACAAACTAATTTTGTGCCAAATTTCATGAAAATCGGTGGAACGATCTAGGCGCTATGCGCGTCACAGTGATCCTGACAGACAGAGATCCGGACAGAGAGAGATCCGGACAGACAGAGATCCTGACAGAGAAACTTCCAGGTTTATTATTGGTAAAGATAAAGAAGAAGAAAGATAAACACATTCTTCCCCATATTATCAAATTTATATGAAAAATGGGCTTAAAATTGGAATAGAAAAGGAACAAAATCGAATTTTTGAAAAATCGCTTCGAGGTGCACACCCTCATGCTACAAACTAACTTTGTGTCAAATTTCATGAAAATTGGCCGAACGGTCTAGGCGCTATGCGCGTCACAGTGATCCTGACAGACAGAGATCCGGACAGAGAGAGATCCGGACAGACAGAGATCCTGACAGACAGTGATCCAGACAGAGAGACTTTCTGCTTTATTATTAGTAAAGATTACCTACTTTACATTATCATTACTCATGTTTCTTATGATGATAAAATTTGTATGTAATTTAAAAGTAAAAAATAAAGTGATTTTCCAGTTCTATTAACATGTGCCAATTACTGGATCACAAGGTGTCATACACTGGGGTATCAAGTGCCAAACACTGGGGATTTTGGTAACTTTTTATATACATATTTTTATAAAAGTATCGATTCAAATATTTTTGATTTTAGTGACTCAAATAGATGCACAGATGTGCACTCTTTGAGACGAAAATATTTGCAAGAGAGTATTTTTTTTCTAAGTACTGAAAACAGAGGTAAGTTTAAGGACAAACTCTTAAAGTGCCAATTACTGGGGTCTTTACCCTAACTGCTACGTTATCAAAGAGAGCAGTCTACCAACTGCTCCAGCTCTTTGATAACGTAGCAGTTACTGCCCATTCTATAGTTCATATTGTTCATCTTCGTATAGTTTTTCAATATATATATATATATATATATATATATATATATATATATATATATATATATATATATATATATATATATATATATATATATATATATATATATATATATATATTGTTTTAATCATAAGTAAAACCAGGGTAATAGTATTAAAACTTCATCGTTTCAATGCTATTACGAAAAAGGTTTCTGAGGTATGTGAAAATTTTTAAAGAACAGTAAACGAAAAGAAAGATATATAAATGAGACTGATAAAGATGACCTATATTTTTTAAACTCTCAACGGTTTAAAAAAGTTTTTAAAGATTTTTTGTGTTCAAAACTGAACATCACTAAAAGTTTTAAAAATATGTCATGCTTTTTTTTCGTTTTAAACGCAAACTACACAAAATATATGAACAAATTTTCTCAGTAGCAGAACATCATAAAAACGCAAACAGAGAATTGAGGAGAAATGGATAACAGTAATTTAAAGCCGATTATAATACGAGAGAAAATGTGATATTATTTTCTTGCATTCGCTTTAGAAAATCACTTCCTTAACTTTAGTGAACAAGTAATATTTACAAAAAAAAAAAAACTGCTTTCAGCTTTGAAAACATTTTTGATTGCATTGGTTATCTTTAAAAAAAAATATCACTTTAGTTTAACACAGAAGATTTTTTTTCTAAAATGCTTTCTTTCTTTGAACTATTCCCCAAAGGGATCTAGAAAGTTTATCTAGCTGATTATGTTCCTAATCCGCCGTGAACTCAAGTGTAAGAAATGTTAACATTTGTCATGTATTGGATAACTAGAAAACAATCCATAAGTTTACAGGTTTTGAATAAATGTTTAAGTATTTTCAAAATTTAAAATTTTGCCTAAGATTTGTTTCTTTTTTATAAAAATATTTGTTCGTGAGCATATTTTCTGTGAAAGTATCAGTATTTTTGTGGTTAATTTATAACAAATAAATATGCACATAATCATTTACAATTTTCGTGCTTCAAAACGATGGTTAATTAATTGATTATTTTAATGTGCACTACCTTACCTAAGTATACTTTGTTATTTAGGATTTTAATGGAATTGATTCGAAAATATGACTGGTAATGTTATATCACAGACATATACTAAGTATTTACAGTTTACAGTCAAATCTGAAGTTCCGGGAAACACATGGGTTCTGTCAACGCCAATTAAATGACATTTATTTTCAATAGTTAATAAGCCTTACGTATGTGTACTCTTTTATATAAATTAGGAGTCATACTTTTTAAGTGATTTATTTGTAAAGGATTTTTGCCCCGATAATGACTCTAAAAAAATTGCAATAATTAACGATTTATACGTACATTATCTTTTCTATTTTGATTATTTTCTCATCTTGTTTTTTTTTTCTTTTTTTCAGTAATAGAGTATCAGCAAAAAGTATGTAGGTGGCACTAACATCGGAAACATAAATTGGCGCCTATAAAGGAAAAAAACGCATAGGAGAGCCACGAAAGTCAACTACTAGAGCATTTGATTTTAACGCACTAAATTCCTGTTACAACGAACTACAAAGGGCTCGTAATCTGTTCGTTGTAACGAAAATGTCGTTGCAATAGATTCCTGTGTGTATATATATGTCACTCAAACTTCTCGAGAACGGTCCGGATCCAACGATTTGTTGGTCTTTAATGAGATGACATCTGCCTCCATCTCGGTTAGTGACTATTTCAGACAAATGAGCTCGTAACAAGGACAAAACTGCGTGTCAGAGCTGGGCATTCGGTGTATTGCAGGTAACATAGTATAAGTTTAAAAGAATGCGATAAAAAGAACGATATGAATTTGAAAGTAAAATCAGTCTTTTAGGCAAGAAAAAAAAGGAGCAAATAGCATTTTGTGAAACGTTTTAGTAACTTCAAATCTGAAAAATAAAAGACTGATTCTTTTAACGTAATATTCAAGAACGTATTGAAAAAAAAAACATGAAATTAAATTAAAAAATCTTAGAATATATTTTGAACAATCTAAATTTGATGTAAACGATTTTTTAACCAATTGCAATTTAAAGCATGTTAGAATAATCCATTATTTGTTCAGAGGTAAAAGCGCTTTGCGTTTTAACAAATACAGCAAATGAAACAATTGTTGTTCAAATGTACTATCCAATTCAAATTTCTAGGAATAATAAATTATACCAGAAAAGTTTCGTTTATCCGACGCATAATCGAATTCGCTTAATCTATACTTTCGGTAAATCGATTTCTTTAGCAATGTATAGCACTGTGATTCCCAGCAATGGAAGTCTCTTAAGCTAATAGAAAGTGACGATCCATTCGTCAGAAAACAATAAGTGTAAATGGGTACGCAACTTCTGACGTTAGTTTTATCCCCAGAGCTTTACTTGTTCCAGTTTACATATAATAAAATTAAGCTCCTTAAGGCGGGAAAAGTGACAACGGAAGATTGGATTACGCATGCGTTGCGCTGGAAAGAAACATTGTTTTCCCTCTCTTTTTATTCGACAATGGTCTTCTAAATGATGTGTGATATTATTTAGAGGCATTTGTATAGGTTAGAAATAGATTATGTATTAGCGACTTCAAAAAAAAAAAAAAATATGGTCTGCTATTCCTAAATGTTGTCCGATGCACATTAACTTTTAAATGGTTGTTCAGATTTTTATCAATTTGCGTAACATAAGTCTCCTGTGCGTAGAAAGGAACTTCTTTTTATGAAAAAATAACATTGAAAAACACATCAAAAACAGAAATTAACAAACTTGTCGAGCTTTGTAAATTCATTGTCATTTAAAATTTTATCTAGTACATTTGTTTTAGGTATACATAATAAGTTACGCGTGGTTTTGTTGTTGTCTTGCGCCAGCTAAGCTGGCAATTTGGATGCGCTGCTTCACTTTTCCAACTGTACCGTAATTTGGTGAGAAGTCAGACTTCCACAGTACACGCATACCATAAGAACCCGTTTATAGGATAGGGTCGTAGCATAACAACACATTCATACAAAGGAAGGACAAGGACAGGAGAGAAGTACATTCATGCCGGAAATAGGATTAGAACCAGTGACCTCCCATTGCAGTCAAACTCAGCTGACCACTAGACGGGGTGGGCGGCAGTTAAACGTGTATGCTTATTATTAAAACTTCTCTCAATATTATAAAGTTTAAAAAAAATTAAAACAAACTTTTGTAACCCACATTATTTGGATAAGCAATTGACAAAACAATAAAATCGAGTACGTCGTGGGCATTATTTTTTTTAACAATCGATTATGGATGCTCATGATAGAAATACGTATGATCCTATTTAGTCATTTTTTGAAAGAAGAATCAAGAAGAAAAATGAAAATGCTTTGTTGTCTGGAGAAAAGACCAGGCTGTGTATTACAATTCATTTATTAGGCTACATGAAAAAAAAAAACCGCAGTTAAAAAAGAAAAATATGTTAAATCATGTTACAGTTAACTTGTAAGTTTAAAAAAAAATAATATCCTGCAGAAAAATCCGTACTGTCGATTGATATCAAAACTTGAAATCGTGCAAAAAAGACAAGTGGCCTTATAGGGAATGTATCTATGATGATCCTCCTGCTTTGATTAGAAAAAAAAAAAAAAACGAGCTTATATGGAATAATGGATGGAAACAATTTGGAGCAATGTATCTATGATGGGTCACCTGCTTTCATTAGAGGTAAAGAAGCTTATATGACACTAAAACGGAAGCAAAATAAAATGACAGTACGTTTGTTGAATCAATTTTTACTCACCAAAAATATATTAAAAAAGAGATAGACGTATTGCTATTGGGGGGTAAAGACAATTGTTTCTGTTCAGTTGAGTTAGTAAGATGTTTACTGGTTGTAACATATGTTTAAACAGTTAAAACTTACGTCTAATTTTAAGTACGTTAAAAAATAAATGTTGGCATAATTTAGGTTTAATTACTCAGTTAATGGATATGCTTGCCAATTGCTAAGAAGCAAACAAATCTTTAGTTTCATGTATTGTTTAGTTTACTCGTTAATGATTTTTTTTACATGTTTTAGTTTAAATATTTTATCTGATAATCATACACTGTAATGAAGCAAATGAGTCATAATTAAATTCTACTTCCTAATAAAATTTTATCGATATCCTGGCATAATTTCTTAAATTACATTAATAATGATTAACAACGAAACGTTGATTGCTCCATCCCTTCAAGAAATTTGCTCCAGAAACTAACCAGCACTAATGCACAAGCTGTACATATTTGTTGTGGTAAACATGTGGATCAAATGTCATTCATTTCTTGCAGTATAGATTTCACGTACAGATGCACTCACAGGCATTTTGCAATGTGACAAGCGCATATTTAAACCGGTACATCCGGTAAAATTTCAAAAAAAATTTTACTAATTAAATATACTTTCTTGTAAATATTAGATATAGAAGAACGTGAAAATACAGTAATTAACTTTAAATAAAATATATAGCTAACTTCCGTAGTAACAACCAACTCAACTAAAAATTAAAAAAGGGGGGGGGGACATTGTAGTAAAAACAATAATAAAGTATAGAAAATAAAAGAAAGTTCTTTATTTAATACCCCTCACTCAATAGCTGGTAGTTTGACAAACAATGCTTTAAAAATAAACTTTAACAAAAGCAACTTTTAACTACATTTGTTACCTTCAGGTTAAAAGAAAAGCGCTAATTAATCGTATTGTACTTTGATAAGGCAATGTTTTCCCGAGATTACGAACAATTTTAATCCCCCAATACTTTTCCAGATAAAAAATCCTTTAAAAGAATTCTTAAACCTACAACAAATACTTGAACTAGTTTCTTGTGCCATTGCCTGCAGCCCGATCTTCTTAGATCGAGAAAAACTTCCGCAAAAGAAGGAAAAAAGCAGACGTCTGCTGAGATACAGCACTTATTCTGAAATATTCTCTTGTGTATTCAGGGGTGACATATGGGCCGTCAGTTCTTCTATAAGATTGCAGTCAGGTATAGGTTATGGAGCAAAGTTTCATCGACTCTTTGTTGATAAGTCTAGATAAAAGAAGTTTTTCTGTAATACCATAATTTGTCGATATTGACGCGGTTATACGTGAAATTACTAAATGATGGAATAAACCATAATAAAACAGAAACTAAAATAATATAAATTAATTATAACACTGAGAAGTATATTAACAATTGACTCAAAGTGTTCTGATAAAACGTAAATAATTTAAGTTAAATGAGAAACTTTTGTTAGTATAGGCAAAAAAGTCAATATTTGCCTTAGTTCTTTGTGAGTAAGACTCCGTCTTTGGATAAAAAATCTTATCGGTAACACGGACTAATATTGAAAAGCAAACTCAGCAAACATGTGCAGTGCGACACGAAAAAGATGGCACGTTACAATCCTGTGTGCCGTAGACATAAATAAATCCATTACTTTAAAATCGGTTCATTAGAAAGGAGAGTTTGCCATAAAACGATTTCATCGTCATTTTTAACATAGTTTTAATTTTCAGTGAAAAGTTATTGAAATAATTATCGCCTGCTGGATTTGTTTTATTACTTTCCAATTAATTGAAATTGAGATTTCAATCAGCTTCTTGAGTTGAAATACTTTGTTTTATATATATGTAAAAATAAAATAAAAACCACTATTTTCGAATTTCTAAAACACGCAGCTCAATGCACGCGCTAGATAAATCTTTAAATTCAATTTTATGTGCATTAGAATCGAAGTTTAATTGATCTTTCATTTATTTCCTATACTTTGTATTTTTAAAAAAAATTGATTTTTTTTCTTCTTGTGTCCTCATTCTTTGTATAAATATCAGATTTCTTGTTAGAAACATATAGATTTTTTTTTAATAATTTCGTTTTTTAATTGACTTTCCATTTGATTGAACTTTTATATTAAACAAAATCGAAATTACCAAAAAATAGCGGCCCAATTTTCTTACAGACAACGTCTAGGCGAAAAATTAAATTCCTATTGCAGTTTGCTGTATATTATTAGTACTTAATGTCAAAATTCAAAATTTCTGTTTGTTTCCTTCTCGAAACGATGATGCAGTATTTATATTTTTTTTCAGATGTTTTACTTTTTAAATATTTTTACATTTTAAACTTTGTTTTAACTTGGAGATCAGTTCCTTTTTAAGTATCCAAAGTGCATTTTCTCTATCAACTTTACATGAAGTATGTCTTATATTAAGTCTATTTAAAGCAAACTTTGCAATTTTAAGTATTTCTACACAATAATCTCGAAGTACACGGTATAGGTGAAAATATTTTGAAAATCTAAACCTCTGTTAACTTTTTCATTAAAGCACTATATTCTATAGAGGTTCAAAGTCCATGCTCTACCTCACTCCACAAAAGCTCTACTGGAGGAGAAATACATTCAACAGGATCAGGTGAGGCTGAATAGGAATAAAGTCTAGTTGAAAAGTCTTGACATTGACTACGGATTTCATATACTTGATATGGCTACTACGTAATCTGGCCAAGGAAGTATGTGCACATGTAGTGCCCTATGTGTACAGCCATACAATTGTAATTACCGGCATACCAATCATGTGTGAGAGGAACTCTGGAAGTTGAATTTGCTTTGCTTCAGTCTTACAGATAGAGAAAATCTCGGATGCAGAGAGTTGCATCAGAGACGGCACGGCAGTAGGAAAGTCACTTCCTTCTTTCGCAAGCAAATCCGCAACTTTATTGCTCAGAAGTCCAACGTGGGAGGGAATGCATTGGAAGCAAAAAGGGCTTTTCTGTGATAGATAAAACTTTTCGAAAATGTCCACTTGACCAGTTTTCTCTGAAATTTTTGCCCATATTTAAGCCTACTTTCCCAGTTAAAGTCAGAAAAAAGCATGAAAGAAGGCATAATGCATCTTTAAAATATTGCGACTCAAACCAACAAAAACTCTGATGTCCCTGAATATCTACGACAACTGGCTCTGGAGGTCATAAACAGTATCCCGAGTTACGCTACTCTTATTTTTACAGATGGGAGTAAAGACGAGTCAAATCATACTGGGAGTGGTATATATATTGAGAATCCTTCTGTACGTCTCTCTCGACGCAACCCAGATCACTGCTCGGTCTTTAAGAGCGAATTAATAGCTATTAAGGAGGGTTTAAATCAAATTCTCCACTCCACGGACTGTAGTGACACCTGGATTCTTACAGACAGCCGTAGCTCAATTCAACATCTACAGGACTGGAACCAAGTAAATGACCTAGTAAGCATTCAAATCATCAATATACTTAAAACTATTTCAAAGCGAAGAGACGTCCACCTTCAGTGGATCCCCTCCCACGTCAACATTCCGGGAAATGAAACCGCGGATGCTTTGGCAAAAAGAGGCTGCTCTGAGATGGCCACGACTGATTACGACCTAACCTTTGAAGAAATTTTCTCTGCGGCGAAAAATAGAGACCGGCATGCCTGGCTAGCTCCTCCAGCTCATTCTTGGTACAGTAGACCAAAACCAGGAGGCGCATTACGTTTCAAGGCCGACAGACAGGACCAAACGGCCATCTCAAGACTCTTCAGTGGGCACCTGAAATGCATGTCATTTGAATCCGGCCGTAAAGTCTTCCCAACGTGTCCCAAGTGCCATCTGCTGCCGGCCTCCCCGCAACACCTACTGGATTGCTTGGGGCTCACTCTTGAGGATGTCCGCGACAACCCACTCCTGGTGCTCGACTTTGCGAGGGTGCATGGAATTATGGATTTGATCTAGCTGTCGCTAGATCCTGAAGGATTGGACACAACACAACAACACAAAATATTGCGAAAAACAAAAATAGAAGTCACAAAAAAAAAAAAGGATAATTAAATATATATTGAAAAATTAAAAATTGAAAAGTAGGGTATTGGGATGGGGGAATATGTCTGTCGGTCTGTCGATATGTCTGCCCCCCCCCCCACTTAACAACTTTTGACGGTATAGTCCGATTCGAACATTTTTTTTCTGGGGGGGGGGGAGTTCGAAAGATCTCCGCGAGGAAACCTCATTCCCATATATAATTTTTTGATTTGAACAGTTCGTTTCGAGCAGTTCAAAAAAATTTAACATTAGCGCCTATGGGGAAATTATACGCAGCTGGGAAATTAGAGGCGAATTTGCTTCAAATTAACTTTGTAGGAATAGGTTTTTGAAAATGCGTATGTATATATAATATGTTTTTGATTTGAACGTTTTTTTGTTCAATTTTGAACAGTTAAAAAGTACTTAACATTACGCGCCTACGGGGAAATTTAAGGCAAATATAAATTCCGAACTTAGAAGTGAATTCGCATCAAACAAACTTAGTAGGAAAAAGCTTTTGAGGAAGAAGATGTATAGAAAAATATCTTTTTGATTTGAACAATTTTCGTCCAATTTTGAACTGTTCAAATCCTTTTGCATTAGCGCCTACGGCGAAACTTAAAGTCAATATAAATCCCGAACTTAAAGGCGGATTTACTTCAAACAAATTTTGTTGGAAATAGCTTTTGATGAACAACTCCTGTCACATGACTCCGTCTCCGCCTCCTATGCATGAAAATTAGTCGAACTCCGACTCCCCGACTTCGACTCTGAATTCGTAGCTTTGGCAAAAATTTAGCTACGGAGAAAAAATGACTGACTCACACTGTTGGAAATTCGACTCCGACACTGACTCCTTTATCCCAAAATAACTCCGATTCCGATTTCGGAAACGTTGGCAGGGTTGTGTAATTTAAGAGAAAATGACCGATTCCGACTCCGAGTCTTTGAATTAAAAACCTTCGACTTCCGAATCTGTCTCTTTTATCCCAAAATGGGATTGACTCCGACTCCACAGCTATCGTTTTTACTTTGAAATAATTATTGTCGATAAGATTTCTTCTTTTTACTTTTCAAGCTAAAGTTTTAAAGTGTTTGGCTGAGAAATTCGAAGTTCTTAATATTTCTACATAAAGATATTCGAACGCAGACGATTTTTTATTTGGTAATGAAAATTATTTCTTTAAGCTGTTATTTTTATTTATTTATTTATTTCAAAAGTACATTTACCTATTTTTTCAAATGAAAAAAATTGGCAACAGGGGAACAACAAACTTTTTTTTTTCCTTTTGACAGAATGTATTTATTTTAATGAACTTATTTTCTTTCATTATTTTTTTTTTCTTTTTGAAAGCAATTAAAGATTTTTTAAATGGAAAAATATATGAGCTGCTTTGTTTAATAGGTGTTACTACCTTAAATGTTCGATTATTTATTTTTTACTCATCTGTTTCTTCAGATAAGGGAGACATATTTTATTTCTAGAAATCAGGTTAAAATGTTAAAAAATTACATTTGATATAACTTTTAATGTTAGCTAATTTTGAGAATATTGATCATATGCTAGAAAGTAGATATTGGTATACGGAAAAGTAGGCTCGTTTAGTTCTCCGCGGAACTTCTTGTTTAGGTATTGAATTGAATTATTGCTGTCCATCAACATGTAAGAATAACTGGTTTTCAAAGCAGTGACGAAATTTAAAGCTTCTCCAATTATAATGTGTGAATCACACAGATAGGCACGATTAAGTTTTTATCGCTTTCGATTTTTTACATTAATTTTATTATTTTAGGTTCAAATATATTACGTTTTTCCGGGAATCCTTTCTTGAAATATGTTTAAACGGTTAACAATGTCATAAAAATTTCATAAAACATTGGAAGCTGAATGTTACAAGATATTGCTTAAAGAGTCGCGTGCACCTATCAGAAAACGTGCTTTTATCTTAACAGCAAGCTCAACTAAACGTAAAATTACTTCACATCATAATCCAAAATGACAGGCTTTTACACGGTTATGTTGAGAGATATACCAAAGACTTATGTGTATGAAATAGTGTATTTGTGAATTACGTGCGGTGTTTTGTACTGCTGATATAAAAGCCACTCTCGCCAGAAAATAAGAAAAAAATATTAGAATCTACAGAGAAATTATAATCATATTAGACGGATTGTTTCGAAACTATCGAAGCAATCTATCGAAACTATCGAAAGGAGCGTTTAGCATGAAAAGCGTGCATTTAGAAAATATTTTTCGAAATTACTATTAGGATACATTTCTAACATTTTTTTTTCTTGACATTGGCGTCAACGGCAGATTTTGAATTGAAACCGTTTATCAGCAAATTCAATTCGACGTATTTTGACTAAAGGCAATTTTTTGTAATTCTCCGTAGAATTAGCAAAAATGACATTTATAATTATTGAGTCAAAGAAAACTGAAATCATGGTCTTGTGTTCTGATGCGATTAAAAGAAAAAAAACGTTTTTATTTTTGGAAAAAATGAATTAATAAGATATATGTTCCTTTTAATATTTTTATTTTCAATTTTAAGCTATAGTATGTTTTCCCCTTGCCCATTAAATAAATGCATTCGTCTCAATGTCTGTACTTAAAAATAAAAATGGTGATGCATTCATTTGTTAGATGGTTTCGGTTGTTTCCATTTAGACAAATTTAAACCTTTTCAAGCAGTCTTCTATTTAAGTATAAAAATTGGGGGATGCGGTGGTTGATATCTATTAACGCTAAAATATGACATTTTTCCAACAATTGAAATTCGTGAGCATTTTGCGTTGTTGCTCAGCATTTTCAAATAGGTCATACTTCTCAAAGAAAATATTATTTGAATAAATATGTATTTTTCTTTAATATACATGGGAGTTGATCCTTTTTGGAAGGTTTTTACCTCGGTAAAAGAAGTGCAAAACCCTAAAACTAGACCAAAACAGAGAGCTCTCAAAAATATCAGATTTTCAGAATGCACTCACAACAGGTTTCTCAACAGGCATTTTTGTCCTCCCAGAATGTGACTGAGTTTCTCAGATTGAGCGGTAAATTAAGCACTGAAATTGTAAGGATCTACTGTACAGTAGAACCTTGTTGGGGGGGGGGGTTACGTTCCTCAAAAATGCCGCGTAAATTAATATTAGTGTTAAAATAGCGGTTAGGTTTCGTAGACAAAAGAAAAAAACCCTTCATTTTAGTGATGACTAATTGTATCATAAGTTTAATGCGTACTTATATCGATTTCTATGCACAGCATGCATGAAAACACAAATTATTTTAGTGTTTATGAAAACGAGCTGGGTAAAAGTCTTTTGGCACTCAAGAATATTTTTCTGTAGTTCTTTGCAGAGCATTAACGCATCCATGATCATTTCCATGCTGGAATTTTCCTTCCATGATAGCTTTCACTAACAAATTAGAAAGATCATTTCTATTGTCAAGGATTGGTTCAAAATGTTTAATGTTATCGTTTTTGTCTCAGTGTCATTAATGTCGGTATCCTCGTTGCTTTTGCCCTCCTTGTGACTCCTAAAGGTTCTTTTTCCAGTTAGTTCTGAGTTGTATGAGTTTAATAACTTTACTTCTGGAGAGAACCTGACCAATCGCATAAATGTCTGCAGTGGCACAAGCTCGATTATTAGCACGTCTCATAGTACGCGTAAATTAAAATAAAGATGTCAAATCTTAAACCGCGTATAATCGAAACAGCGTAAAATAAACCCGCGTAAAAAGAGGGTCTATTATATTTGAAATTGTTCGTTTGGAATAATTAATATTTGTTTGTAGCTACTACTGAATTAGAAAATCTAACAGTAAGAGAGAGCACGATTCATATTATTTGTATACCATGTATTTTCTTTTGATATTTATTTTAACTTCGACAATAAATGGTTTTATTCTTAAAAAATTGGTTTCTTTCACAGAATTTCAAACTTCAGTAAAGCAAGAGAAATGTGTCTAGTTCTTAATTGGCACTCCGGAAATTATTAATATTTAGTGTTGGAATTTTTGAGCTTAAATTATATAGTTCAAATTTACAAACCGTTTGTAAAATTTCCTTTAACTCCAATGGAACAAATTATGAGAATCTTTAATTTACATGCAAACCTAAGATAAACGTACATAAGACATGCTTTCTGAAGGTTGGATGAGAGAGGCACAACTGCTATCATGCAAAATTTTAAAGTGATACTACATATTTTAAAGCAATAATGTTTTGTACAAAATTTCAAAACACCTGTGAATTAGTTGTTAAATTCATATGAAGTATATATTCATAACCTAAACTGTTAAAAATTCAGGAATATTTTCAGGTAACTATTACGGCAAAACAGGGTGTTTTCAGTACTGAAAAATATTACTGTAAATTGTACAGGAAAAAGTAAGCGATTGCAGAGCCAATTTGTACACCACGTGATATATGATGCGATTCATATACTTCTCCATCCCCGTTCACTTCCTGTACTCACTTGGTATGGTGGATAACGAAGCTGTCTCGAATCATGACTGCGCAAGTTCGGATCAAACTGCGTGCAATTTGTTATTTTTACTCAGTACAACTAGCCACAGCGTTCTCTTTTTTTCTACCGTGAAATTTTACAATACAACAGGATTTTACAGTAAAAGTTACTGGCAACAAGGATTCTAGT
This sequence comes from Uloborus diversus, assembly GCF_026930045.1. Taxonomy (NCBI): domain Eukaryota; kingdom Metazoa; phylum Arthropoda; class Arachnida; order Araneae; family Uloboridae; genus Uloborus; species Uloborus diversus. The sequence goes on from NC_072731.1 coordinate 40,275,795, forward strand.
TACTTTTACCGCAAAATGTCAGGATTTTTTTTTTTAAAGGTGTATGTTCTAGATTTGTTAATAAACGAGAAGAAATATTTGTTAATAAAGTTTCTTCAACTCTTATGAACGTGAGTACAGTTTTAACAAACGGTAATATATATATATATGACTAAAAGTAAGGTACTAAAACACTACCACAACAGTTTTAATTAGTTCTAATGTTATTAATATTTTGATAAAAGGTAACTGTATTTAACATGGTGTTTTTCTTTCTATCGTTACAAAGAAGAACACTACTTGAAAAAATTCTTTGGAATGATTTCGACCCACAGGCGGCTTGTACAGGAGGAGGGGGCAAGAGGGGCAACTACATCCTCTTTTTCAAAAGTAAAGAGACCATTTCCTCTCAGTTTTCAGCGTTAAAAATTAATGATCGATTTAAAATATTTTTTAAATAGAATACATTGACTTATTTTACTGGAAGTAAAAACTTTAAATTCCCCCAAATGAATTTCCATCCGTCCCGATTTTTGCAGCCGTATTCCACACTTTTTGAAGGTCATAGAATCAGTAATGTTAAGAGTTTTAAAATAGCCCAATTTTACAAAAAAAAAAAAAAAAATGCACACCAGCCGTTTTTGCTTCGACTTGTTAGTGTTTTAGTGTGATGGTTTTAATGAATTGTGGAGAAAGGGTGTTTTGTGTATGCACTTACCTAATTAAGACACAGAAAAGCATGTTCATTTTTGTAACTCCGAACAACAACGGTTTTATTGTGAGAAAAATTAAAAATGAAATGATACGATTTTCATCCCATTTGATTTTCGATATTCTGAGAAACATTAATCTTTTCAAATAACTTTGAATAGGAAAAGATACTTTTTTCCTTTAGATCAACTTCTCACACTCTATCGTGCACTGAAAGCTGAACCTAGAAAACAAGTTTCGGAAATACGTCATGCATTTATCTATTTGTAAGAGGGTATGACTAATCACTTATAGCATTGATTTTTTGGTGCTTTGTTGACATGGCCCCCACTACGGTGTTGAGAGGTAGTTGTCGTTGACAGCAACATTTATTATCATGTCGCAATTGAACCAGGCTGATCTTTTTCAATCAATCAGTGACTCTCTGGGAAGGAAGCAATGGAATTTGTAACGGACTTTAGGAAGAGATGGAACAAATTTTTGCAGTTTTGTGACAATTTGTTCACAAGATTTTTCAGCAAGAATATAGCATTATACAATACTAAAACTAGCTTTTGTGATCTCTGTTAAATTCAACCTAGTGAATAAGATTAAAACGTATAATTTAGTGCATACAGTGCTGGCCAAATTATTAGTCTCAAGAGTTTTTTTTTTTTTGTTTTTTGTACTAAAATACTATTTATTTTACTGTTAAAGTACAGTAAATACTGTACACTGATTATTACGTTATTTTAGCATAATTTAATGTTTGCAGGTGGCAGCACTGTCTGCTTTGTTTATGTTCTTTGTTTATCTACCTACAAGGAACATAACCTTAGTCAGTTTAAACAGTTCACTAGTTCTTTTTATTAGTGTGTTCTGTTATATTTAAAGTTAGTTTTAGGTAAATAATGAGTACGTGTATGCGCGTATATATACTAGTGAGTATAAACAATTTTTTACCTCTTTTTTTAAAAAGTTAAGAAATGGTGTAAACCTTGGGAAAAGTATGCCAAAAAGACTTAAAATGCTCATGAAGAACAAGGGAATGCATACTAAATATTAGATAATTATTTCACTGCTCGTTAATGTGTCTATAGTTATGTAATCAATAAAGAATTTCTTTTTAAAACAGTCTTAGTCTAATCATTTGGCCAGCACTGTAAATATGTTCCATGTGTTTAAAAAATCGAAGAAAAGGCATATCGGAAAATGATACATTCGAAAAATTGCGCCGAGAAAAAACAGCAGTGAAAGAAATAACTTTGAAAAAAAGTGAATACTTTACTATATGTAATATACCATGCAATATACCAGGCAGCCCGGCTATCACATCTGCAGTTCCACTCTTATTAAAACATGTGAGTCTGGAATAGTGAAAAACCGAGCTGGAGACAGATATCATCTCATTATCCATTGAGCGCCAACAAACTGATAGATAATGGAAATTTATTTCACCGACAATTAAGCGCAGCTTGGTGCGGTTCGACTTAAAAATTAAAGGCAAAGCTTGGGTCGTGGTTATGCCTTAGTCCTGGCATAGGGGTGGTAACTTACAGAAACTACTTTTATTTACTATATCTGCGAATGTTTTGATTTATTTTAAATTAATATATGATTAGGTAAGAATAACTATCTGGTAATAGTAAAAATATTCAATTAGATGAATAATGAGGTTAATGCCAGGGTTAAATTGAAAATGAAATTGGTTTTTGTTTGACGGAGCTACAAGAGCTAACTTTTAAAATAAAAGTTAGGAATGCGATATAAACACTAATTTACTTTTCTTGGCAAGCAAGTTACGTCTGTTAGCTGGTAAACGTTCTTCAGTATTATTCATAAAAAAATACATGAAAGAGCCCATAAATCCAAAACACTGTTAAAAATAATGGTTAAACTTTCCCCTAAGAACCTGAGATAGTGGTTAATCGACGTAGACCGTTAGGAAAATACATCAATTTCCTAACTGTGTTAAAATTATTGCAATTAGCATGAATATATTTTCACCTAAATCTCGGTTCAGCCCAGAGCGGAGATCATTCAACACAAGTGTTATTGCAACTAAAAACCATGGAAGTATGCTGATTGCGAAAAATTGGACCACAGCTTTTAAAGAATTTTCATCAGACATCTTGCAATATGTTGCATTAAGTTTTTTTTTTCTTTTATAATTCTTATTCACAGTGTTTAAGTATAGATTAAAATAGCCGTGGTGCCGTTGTTTCACTCCGCAGAAATTCGCTGCGCGTTTCCTATTGGTTATACGGCTGATATGATATTGTAATATCGATTTCGCAAAACGAAATGCTTTCACATAAGGTTACAGCTACGGCAATTTGAAAAATGTATCGAAAATTACAGAATTTATTCTTTAGTCTAAGTGGACGAAATACTTACATACCCCTTTTCGCTCAATAGATAATGAGAAATGTATAAACTAAAAGATCATCTTTCAAACACCGAACAGTAGCATCCAACCTTGAACATTTGCTAGGGGAAAACATTGAAATTTATTTAGCTTTTAATCACAAGATTAATTGAACAACTATCGATATAGTGTCATTTGTAAAAGCACCATTACAATGTCAAAGTATCCCCAACATTATGGTTGAAGTGAAATATTGGATACATTTTTTGTGTAAAAGGGGTTTAAAAAAATAGTACATGGCATGATTTTGTAACTTTTATGCAAATATAATAATTTATTCTTACCTGAAAATTTTACCATCATATATGAAGCACTTGAAAACAAAAATTTTTTATAGGCATACATATTAAATGATTTTTGGATCGCAAACTAATGCACCAATGTACTGATACACTTAGAACTGCACGTGCCAGATGCACTTGAAGAAATCTAATTTATAATTACATTCCGGGCACAATATTGTTCAAAGAACAGCTTCTAAATGAACATGCAGTTATTTTTCAACGTTTACCCTACCCAGGTATTACGTTTCAGTTTAAAATGTTGCAAAAATGTCTTACAATAGTTTTCCCAGCTAGGAATCTGTTTAAAAACGTACTATATGAACCAAGTTTGCTACATGGGCTATGAAAATCCAATAACCAGAAGAAATGACTGCTAATACATATGAACCAGATTGAAGTTATTGTTATTTTATACTTTTTTCAGAATTATATTCAAAATTAGAGGGCTCGATACTTTCTACTCATTTTGCTTTCAGAAGAAAATAAAAGTGAAAAAACGTGAAAGAAACGTTTCTGATCTGAAATATCTACTTTATGTCTAACCACTAATGAGGTGGAAAGTCAAACATTCGGTGTATAGACGAGAATGGACACATCTATTAGTTTACAGGGGTGGTCAGTTCGTTAAAGATGTGCGTCTATGCCTCTTAATTATTCAGACGCAGTCTTGAAAAATGACAATTTTCTTTATGGCACTTTTTTTTAATGCACTTCTACATTCGATCTAGATTATCACTACAAAAACATTTATTTACTAATTTTTTTTTCAGCATAATTTTAATCTTACATTTCGCTTTTCTTTTCCGGACGAAATGAAAATACTTTTTTTTTCTTCTTGTTATTTTCAACTTTTGAGAATGCAATAAATTTATAAGGTTTTTGTGACGTCATAAACACGCGTGTACCAAAATTGCATCTCTATCTTCCCTTTGCCCCTACTAGATTCATTCTGATGGAATCGCCTTTTCTTGGCCTCTTGCCAGATTCTACGTTTTTTTGTGAACAGATTGTAATAAAGCAAGACATTCACGTTTCTTGTCTACGCAATAAGTGTACAAACCTCAAATTATTGAGGATTACTTTCTTAAATGTTTTACTTTGAACTGCTTTTGATCAACATATTTCAGGTAGCTTTACAACTACCAAATATATTTCGTACTGATTGATTTTTTTTAATTTTTTTTTTTGTGGCGAGCTAGGGAGTTTTTTTCTCAAAAATATATTAAGAAGAGTTCATGATGTAATACTAAAATCCTTTTTTGTATTCGTTTACTTTATAGAAACTGTATTTACAAAATAACTTATGTGTGAAGTACGTCATATACGAGGGCAATTAAGAAAGTAACTTCCAAATCATTGTAAATAAGACAAACCAGCACAGAGGAAAAACATTTATTTACATATCAAAGGTACAATTCTCCTCTATTTTTCAATGTAGTCGCTGCCATTATTTAGGCAGTTGTCGTACCGTTTTACCAATTTATCAATTCCATCTGCATAAAAAGCGGTCACCTGCGATTTAAGCCAATGTGTCACTGCGCTTTTAAGTTCCTCGTCGTCAGCGAAATGCTGTCCCCCAAGCCACTTCTTCATTGTAGTGAACAGATGGTAATCAGAAGGAGCCAAGTCTGGGCTACAGCCGGCCTTCCACTCCGTGATTCGTCATGGATGTCTGTTCTTCCGTCCTTGAAAAAGCGTACCCACTGACGCACTACACCTTCACTCATAATGTTTGACCCATATACGGAACACAATTCACGATGGACATCCGCTGCTGACATTTTTTTGGCCAAAAGAAATCTTATCACTCCTCGCACTTCACATTTTACTGGACTTTTTATGGCGGCATTCATTTTGTCACGCTATAACTAGCAAACGCTTGGTCCTACAACACTCTCACTCTCCCACTGGAAGCTTACTGAATCACAGATTGCTCGTACATTCGATTGAGGGCGCTCCGAACCGTACTTCCAGCACCACGCCCAAACAGGGGTTACTTTCCGAATTGCCCTCGTAATTTAAGTGAAAATAAATCAATTAAATGAGATTCATAACAAACTGTATCGGTCATTTTATTTCTAACAGATCTAGAGTTCTGTAGAGCGAATAATTATCTAATAAAGAAGAAACTGCCATTAAAATTATTAAGCTTTATTTATGCGGAAAACCACTACTCAGGTAGCAAGCTCAATGTTTAAATGCTTCATGAAAGTTTAAAAATTATTGCAACAACGTTGATAACTAGCCAGTAACCTATCAACAGTAAAAACTTTGAAAGACAGCCTATAAATGATGCAAGGAGACAAATACGTGCATAAATTTATTCATTGTCGTTTGTAAACCGCGTGTGTATTTAAAATATTACTACCAATAGAGACATTCGTTTTGTATTGCAGCAATCTTCCTATGGGAGTTCCTTATCCTTTACGTCACAGAGAGAAAACACTATACAAAATAAGAAATAGCAGAAGATATTCAATCCTTCATTGACTTCTGATTTATTCAAACAATCCCAGATAAGGTTGGACATCAAAGATTTCTGTTCATATTTTAACAGAACTGACGTCGATATTCTATTTCATAGCCTTTTTTGTATTACTCATTCTCTGAATTCTTCCTTCTCCCATTTCCATTTATTCCCGATCTTCGAAATGACTCTGCCAGTGGCTTAGGGTAGAAGAGATGTTTCTGTTTAGATGAATAAGAGTTGCAATTAACTCTGTCAATTTCCTTACCGAAATAAAAATTGGTTCATTAAAGCAGTTAAGCATTTATCTGGGGGCACGGCAGTGCCCCCGCCAAGTCGAGCGCGAAGCAAACACTGCCGTACCATCTTTACTGGAACCATTTCGCCGCATTTCCAGGCCCCTATTTGATAACTTTCTGATGAGACCAGAACGCAGAAATTTTCGTCATCTAGTAAGCTATAATGACATACTTAAAATCCGAAATTTCAAGTCTGTAGGTCATTTAGTTCCGAAGTTAAGCGAAAGCAAAGTTTCGCATTTATGACACTCACTCACTCACTCACTCACTCACTCACTCACTCATGATCATCAAAATAGAAATGGTACTTCCTATAAACTCAGAGAGATGAAATTTGGTACAGAGTTAGGGTTTAATGGTCACATAAAGGAAAAACTATAAAAACTAGGCTAATCGAAGATCTGGAGTGACCCTGATAAGAAAACACAAGAGCCCAACCAAACTATTAGAGATCGACATACTGCCTTTACAAAAAATATTCAACTTGGTGGGCCGCTTCATTTGATGTCAAAAATCGAAAGTCTGAAGTATCTAATGAAGAACCCTCAGCAGTATTAGAGATATGGTAATGCTCCCGTCTACTATTGGTACATAAAAAAATCGACTGTCATCGCAAAAGTCCAGCGTAGTGAGACACATCTTCTAATTTAATTTAGCCTAACTTTAGTCTACTCGAATATTACACAAATTAAATGTTTCTACAAAAAGAAGTGAAATCCCACCAAAAACATTCTTTAAAAAATTAGCCAAGTCTCGATGGAGCTGCTTGTTTATCTCTAAAAAGTAATGAAATCTAGACAAAGTCATGTCAAGTCGAAGGTTCCTTACTGCGATTTCTTTATTGTTATAGTTAATGTTGTGTGACTTGGCCGTTAAAGGGTACACAAGGGTACAAAACCAGGTGCTCCATGACACGATTGCACCAATCTGTCGCCAGAACCGCTACCCATTGACGATGGAAAATTGCCACTTGGAAAACGTGTAAACAAAATTGACTTGTACCCACTAACGTATAAAGAATGTTTAACGGCCAAGACACACAACATTAACTATAACAATCAAGAAATCGCAGTAAGGAACCTTCGACTTGACATGACTTTGTCTAGATTTCATTACTTTTTAGAGATAAACAAGCAGCTCCATCGAGACTTGGCTAGTTTTTTACAGAATGTTTTTGGTAGGATAAGTTTTACTTCCTTTTACATAGTAAAGGATGTAGTATTGTATTCGCGAAAATATGTTCACTCAACTATCGGCCTAAATTTCCATTTTGCTCACCCTCGAATGAACATTGAGTGCTTTTCTCGGCCCGACCGGACGTGTTTATGTACCTAAGAACGTATGGATGCCCGGAATATCCATTTTAATGATCCCTGAGTCAACTACCACAAGTTTCCTCTTGACATCTGTATATACGTATGTATGTGAGTATGTACGTATTTCGCATAGCTCAAAAACAGTACTCCATAGAAAGTTGAAATTAGGTACGTAGATTCTTAGTGGGGTCAAATTGTGCACCTCTCCTTTTGGTTGCATTCGAAGGCACCAAAAAAGGTCTTTTACACCTTTTTGGGGGAAATCAGTGCTGACTCGATTGTATTATTTTGGCGAACGGCGATAACTCAAGTTTTATCAGCAACTATCCTAAAATAGGCGTCACCTTTGTCAAAAAACATAATTTTTCATTTTTTTTTTTCAATTTGGCGCTTTTTTTTTTTTTTTGCATTTTGGTGTTGCTTTCGTGTTCTTGCATTTGGGTGTTGTTTCCATGTTCTTGCTTCTTGCAAATTCCATTTTTTTATTGCTTGTTTATTCACGAATATATTTGCACTGTTTTTTTTTCTAGCAGCTTTGCGCTGGCATTAAAGTACACTTAGGTGTTTATTTTTTCAATTTTATTTCAATTTATATTTAAAATGTATATCATGTTATATATATATATATATATATATATATATATATATATATATATATATATATATATATATATATATATATATATATATATATATATATATACAGTGAAATCTGTGTAAGTTGACCACTCGCGGTGCAGTACTTTGGTGGTCTACTTCTAAAGGGTGATAATGATTTTTTTTTAAATTTTTTTTGTCATTTCTTTCACCATGTATTCATTTTTTGAGTAATTCAACCTTATTCTTTCCGTTCAACTCACTTTCAGTGTTTAGCATTAAGTAAAAGTTGAAAGTGAAACAATTAAAAATACTATTCAAATAATTTTGTTATTTTTTCCTTGTTTATAACTATATTAGACACTGTAGTTTTAGAAATTTCATATGTGCTGTCTAATTTTCTGTGGCTTTCTCCAATTTCAATTAATTTTAATATAATATTTCATACTTTTTATTAATCTCATATTGTTTTTTTCAAGCCTTTTTTGTACAACTTATAGCACAAAGAGCAATAAGCCCAGTTCATAAAGACAAAATTAAAATGTCCTATCTCTTAATCCCTTGCACCAGAAACATGTAACTTGACTTATTAGCAGGCCCAGATCTGCGTATCCGCAGTGCGAGGGGCCTGCGTCCTTAAAGGAGCTAACGGCCCTAGAAATTGAAGAAAAAATAGATAAAAAAAACAGCATTAAGACTTATCCACTTTACAAATAGACACTGCTTTCCACTAGGGAGGGGCCCTACATATTTTGTTGCAGGGGGGCCCAAAATGTATAGAACCGTGCCTGCTCTTCTTCGCACAATTCCTGTGTTGCCATAACATAGTGAAACTGAAAGTAAATACTTTGAACTTTTCTACTGACACCTATTTTCATTGAACAGAGTACAAAAAGCTATCTCAAATAGAACAACAAATGAAAAACAAGTTTGGAGAATAAAGAGCAACATAAGCTTTATGCTGCTGTTTAGTTAGCAAAAAGCTAATCTGTCATCAAAGCATTAAAAACATTTTTGGAAAGCTATCGAAAAAATAATAATAATAATAATAATAATAATAAATAAATAAATAAATAATAAAAGTAAATAATTTGCTGAAGAAAGTTAAAAAAATTAACCAAGTGTTCAACTTGCAAAGAATTTTTTACAATACTCCAAACCAAATTTGGCGTACATTAGTGGTCAAGATAGACAGGTGGTCAAGATAGAGAGATGGTCAAGATAGAGAGATGGTCAAGTTACAGAGGTTTTCCTTCATTATATGAGATACGACTAATTCTGTTCCTGACAAAAGCGTCAACATAAACAGGTGGTGAACTTACAAGGGTGGTCAACTTTACAGGTTTTACTGTACGAAAACACAAAAGTAATTCTAAATCCAGCAAAAAACATCGACTGTTTCATTTAATTTTCTTGTGTTAAATTTTTAAACAATAATGCTTCAAGCTCAAAACTTGGTTATCAGAATCTATTTCTATCAGAAGAATTTCCGTACATTTTGACTTTTTTTTTAAAAAAAAAATGCAACACTTTCTTTACGATGTTTCGTATTTTTCAGTTCTAAACATCATTCCCTAAAACTTGGTTTATGTTTATCCTTTCCATTTACACTATATTTTGAAGTTTTTTTTGCCAATTTCATTTGAACTATAAAAATATTTACCGAATTCACGCGTAGGAAAATTTGTTTATGTAACTTTCACTTCATTCAAACAACACATTTTGTTTACTTCTGTATACTGATGATCAAAAGAAAAGTTAATAAAGCACATTTCAACTCGCGTACAGATTTCTGGACGTATTTTAAAAGTTTTACCTTGCTTTCATATTTGGCCTTGTTCAAAGAAATTAATTGCATTTTCTGTTTTCACTTTTATAATTTTCTAGTGAAATCTATAAACACATCCTAATTCAAAAACATCTCATTATTTCAAATTTTGAACAACACATACTATGTTCGCGGAAAAGATAAAGCAAACAAACAGGTTGCCAAAAGGTTTGCCATTATGCCACTTCTGGGGATTTTCCCTGGAATAAGAAAACTAAACCAATAGCTGTTTGAATTCGCCATCTGCCTGGCACAAAATTTGCACTTGCTCTATCCAAACAAGTGATTGATAACGCCAAATGGTACAGTTTGTTGTTTATTTTTAGTCAGTTTTTCCCAAGAATGCATTAGAATTTCAGAATTGTTTTTGACATTGTTATACCAACAAATGGCCTAAATGTTTCTTCATTGTTTTTTGGGCCTATCGATAATTTACGTAAAAATATGTTGACATTTTAAACATTTTAAGATATTGTTGTTTCACACAGCAATAGGAATGTACATATACAAATCCATTAATGTTTTAGAAACGTGATTTCTGGTTAATTAATTTTTTATGGCGCAAGAGCCTTTGAGGGCTATACTGCGCCGTGCGTGATCTCTTTAGCTTATATATATATATATATATATATATATATATATATATATATATATATATATATATATATATATATATATATATATATATATATATATATATATATATATATATATATATATATATATATATATATATATATATATATATATATATATATATATATATATATATATATAGTTTGTTTGGATCTGTATGAAGACTATGCAAAATATGTTCTCTTTATTCCGTATAAAAACTCAGTTGTAAGGTACATCTACCACAACCATCAAGACTGGGTGTCTTGCCACAACCACAATCGGGCTATTATTTTTCGTGGAGGCAGTTTATATAAAAGTACCTACTTTGTAGTATGAAGCTGAATAAAAGGCACGATTAAATATTTTGGTCGCAAACCCGAACATATGCTGATTATGGAGAATGAGTGGTTCCTTCCTGTGTATTACTTTTAATGCATGTTAAAATTTTATTTTCAGTCCATCAAATTAAATTAAAAATAAATAAATAAATAAAAAAATGTACTATGAATACATACCCAATTGCATTCAGGTACGGGATAAAACAATAAAAAAAAATTTTGATTATTAAACTGTATTAAATAATTTATTTCAAATCAACTTGTAATTTTTAACAAATCTCTAAATATCACATTTCATTTTAAAAATTAATAACAAATTTGAACTAGATAACTTCAAAACTAGTTTCACTAGTCTGCATAAAATATCATTCACCCAATTTGAAACTTTATGTCGCTGTTGTGTGAGCGCTCCAATAGTTTGCGTTTGAATTTGTCAAAAATACATTTTGGTAACAAAGTTTAAGTAATTCTTAAAATCATTTCGTTTTTAGTAGGATGTACCGGTAGACAAATATTTGCTTTATATATAAAGCATGGGGAACTTATATGCATGGGGAACTATACGTACTTGCAAAATCAGAAAGCTCCCACTCTTGGCGCTAGTTTTTAGAAATGTAAATAGCAGCATTCTGTTTTATGACTAACAATCTTATGCAAGATGGCGTGTTGCATAGACGGGATTGCTTTTTAACTGCAAGGAGAAATACTGATTTTTTGAAAAGTAAATGCTATAAAGAACCTCTATTCATTTACATATTTCAAACTAAGTTTGTGTCTGCAATTTCTAGGGCAAACTAGCATTTTTCTCCCTTTTTATGCATGAAATCGGTACATAATTAGTTCTTCTAAATGAAGGTACTGTGCAACTCAACTCTCGAATCATCGTTTGATGTGTTGAATCACGCAAATTCTTTACCAGTTCTTAAATCATTATGACATCTTCTACATAGATTAACCAAATCAATATCTTAGTCCTAAATATTTGTAGATAATTGAGCATTTACTGAACTGAGACTTAAATTAACACTGCTACAGCTTACCTTTTTAAAACACAGAAATACGAAGTAATCCACTTAAAATAAATATCTGTCACATTTACTGCGCCTCAATTTTGGCACAAACTAAATCAGTTTGCAACTTATGTAACTATTAAAAATGAATTGCATCTGTTCATAGTAGACAAAAGACTGATAGTTCAGACAGTTCAAATACTTGAATAACTGAAAGTAACTATGGTTAATCTCATCAAAATTTGAAAACTATGTTTTACCGTGTTTTTTTTTAAATTAAAAACGTCAAACCTTAAAATGATAAAACAAAAATCTGAATTTAAGAGTGTTACGCTTTAGTTTTGTATATTTATGACGGACAAAAAACTTGATTGCACCTTTACTGCGTACTTATATTGGTTGTATCAGCATTGCAAAACTTGGACAAACTATTCTTAAATGTTGGGGAAACATTTAAGGCACACATTTGTAATAATTATACAACTTTTAATGAAAATTTAACCTTATTACTGCAGTTTGTTTTTGCAATATACAATGGCTGGCAAAATCACTAGGGACACTTCAAAAAAAAAAAATCACATTTTAAAAGATTTCTCAAAAAATAAAAGTCTAATTGCTTTGAAACTTTTGCCACGTAAAGTATATGTTTCAGCTGTCATTTTATATTAAAAATTATATTACTCTCGCGTTTAGGGGATCAGTAACAAATTGAGGAAAGCAAAAGTGGCTTTTGATCATTATTCATCTTAAGGAGCTGAAAATAAGCTGTAAATTTCAGAAATTAGTTAGCTTATTATGTACAACTATTTTACATGTTTTTGAGCAAGTACCACTGATATTCACGAAGATATTAGCATTTCTTTCAAAACTACAAATTTTATTTGAAGGTTTTTGACTCATAGCACGCAAAGTTTTTCGTCAAAAATTACCCAACTTTCAGAAAACGAGACAATATATAAGAGAAGCGTAATACTAAAATTTGGAGATAAAATGTTGAAATTGTGATAAAATATGGACATTTAAAGCAATTAATTTTTCACTGCGCATGCGTGAGAGATCGCAATTTTCAACTTTCACAATATAAAACCCAACTAGATTCTTCAACTCATAATAAAATTCCAGTTCAATATCTTAAAAGTTCCGAAAGTTATCAGCGATTTAATGAGCAGAATTTCAACAACTCTTGGATAGGCGACGCGTCGTAAGGGATCGTTCACAAGTTTAGAACATTTGCTTGTAATCGTTCAGTGTGATTAATGGTTCAAACAGATTATTTGCGAACGACCCCTCACGACTCGTCGCTTATCCAATAATTGTTTAAACTCGACTCATTAGGTCGTTGATAACTTTCTGAATTTTTAAGACATTGGACTGGATCTTTATTATGAGTTGAAGAAACTAGTTGTGTTTCACATTGTGAAAGTTATAAATTGCTATCTTTTGCGCATGCGCGGTGAGAAATTAATTGATTTAAATGCCCACATTAAAAAAACAAAAAAAAAAAAAAAACAGCATTTTAACTTCAAATTTTAACCTGTGTAAACCTGTGTAAGTTGACCACTTGCGGTGCACTAATTTAGTGGTCAACTTACAGAGGTTGATTTATGTGATAAGGGCTAATTCCGTGCCTGAAAAAAGCGGTTAACTTAGGCAAGTGGTCAACTTCACTAGTTTTACTGTATGCTTCTCTTGTATGATGTCAAGTTTTCTAAAAGTTTAGAAAGTTTTGATAGAAAACTTTGGGTGTTATGAGCCAAAAACCTTCAAATAAAATTTGTAGTTTTAAAAGAAATGCTCATATCTTCGTCAATATCAGTGGTACTTGCTCAAAAGTATATAAAATAATTGTACATAGTAAGCTACTAATTTCTGAAATTTACAGTTTATTTTCAGCTTTTACGATGAATAATGATCAAAAACCGTTTTGTATTCCTATAATTGTTATAAATCCCTTAAACGCAAGAGTAATGTAGTTTTTTCTGGAAAATGCCAGTTGAAGCATACCTTTTACGGAACAAAAGTTTCAAAGTAATTGGACTTTTATTTCTTAAAAAAATCCTTAAAAATGTGAATTTTTGAAAGTTTCCCTAATAATTTTGTTACCCATTGTATAATCTCTTTAAAGGTGTTCATTTACTTTTTCAATTGTTTTAAATTTTATGCTCAAAAATTCAAGAAAGCAATTAAGAACAAATCTGTTTTAATATTGCATAAATTTTCTTTCATACGAAAAAAAAATTGCTTTTATAATACAAATTTAATTTGAAAAAGGCGCTTCTTAATTAGAATCCAATTAGCATTTCTCGTCTTTTAACAGCTTGGAAATTCGGAACATTTGCTCACGCAAAAAAAGAAATCCCAACTGAATTTCCAACGAAAAAGTATTTTCCGAATAAGATTTTTTTAGTCTAGTAATACCTTGAACGCTACTAAATCCCATGTAATTGCTCCTTTTACGGCTTTATATTCGACTTTTTTGAGTCGAAAAGCTGCTGCAAGGACGTGGAATGAAAAAAAACTTTTTAGGCATTAATGTTTATATCAGATAAATGGAAATAATTCTTTGTTAGCATCTTATCAACTATATGTTTAGCTCTGTTTTATTTCCATTTTTTTTTTATTTTTAACAATATGCATTTAATAGTTTATTATCAGCACTTGATGTAATTTATTTAATTGAAAACAGTTGCTTTACCTGGCAAAAATAAACTATTACTCTTTCGAAGTACGAAATAGGCTTAACTGCATCATACGTACTCTGAACGATTAGTAATGCTTATAAATATCACACATCATTGCGAACATTTACAAAGCCAATATGTACGAATTCAATAAGATAGGTTTTCATTTTCTTATACACGAAATATTGTAATAACGAAAAGCATTATACGCTCTATTTAACTCGTCTTCGTATTTTTTTTTTTTTGACTCTGCTTACTTAATAACAAACCAGTTCAACCAAAGAATTTCTTTTGAAAATCGCGAGGTTTCATTAGAAGGAGTTCTTTGTGTGACGGCTATGTGTATATGGACGTACATTTGTATGTATGTATAAATATGTATAAATATATGCATGATTTGCCTCGCATAACTCAAAAATGATCACGCGTAGTTGGCCTAATTTTTTACATTAAGGGCCGTACCAAGTCTAAATTTATACCCTCTTTTTTTGTTTTCAATCTGATTTTCTAAAAAGGCTCTTTACACGTTTTTGTGGCAAACTATTGTTAATTTATCGCAGAAAAAAGCAATGTCGTAAGTTGTCAACTGCTTGATGATATATCGGGAAGTTTTATTTATCGCTATCTGTGAAGTAGAATTTTAGTAGACCAAAAAGATGAGATGCTAAATCCGGTATATTTTCAATGGTTAGCTAGATGCCCGCAGAATGAACCTTTTTGCTGACAATGCTTTGTCTCTTAGTTAAAAACATTCAGTTTCCACGACTGCTTGTTGGGGAGAAATCTTGTAGGTCATCAATGCTCTCCAATAAACAGGAACACCCTCCCTCTATGTTCTAACAGAGGGATGGGTTAAATCACCCCAACAGCTGTTGAATAATGTTGTGGAAAGCATGCCACTACGTGTAGAAGCTTGCATCTCCTTTAATTGTGGCCACATCAAGTATTGATATCTGACGCCGATATACCTGAGAACGGTAAATATATTTTTTTGCTTTAACGTATTTGGCCCAAATTTACCGTTCTGTCCTTTGAACACTTATCAAAGCCTGCTTTATTTCGAAGCAAAATACATGAACTTACCTGTAAAGTTCTAGCATTAATGCATTAGTTTACTTCACTTGACATCCAATGCTGCCTGTCTTGTCTAGTGGTCACTGAAGTCTCGGGTGGACGCACTTTCTCTCTGCTGTCCTCGTCCTTTCTTTGTGTGAATGTGTTGTTGTATTGTGAATGGTTGTCCACCCTATAAACGGGTCTTTACGGCATGTGGGTACTGTAGAAGTAGGACTTCACACCAAATTACGGTACAGTTGGAAAAATGAAGCAGCGCACCCCAAAATTGCCTGTCTAGCTGACACACGGCAACAAAAACAACAACTTGACATCCAATTACTTTCTTTTTTTACACTCTACATAACAATTTGGAATCAGTCCTTATCAATTGTTTACCAGAGTATTATTCAGCAATTTTCGATTTTCGCTATTTTTTATTACATTTTAATGTTTTTCAATAAGATTTTTTTTTCCTGGTTGGCGGGGGAGGGAAAGAAAAGTAGCAATAGATAAAAATGAAATTAGAATGTTCAAACTGTTTTTAAGAAAATAGTTAACAGTAATATGTTTCTTTTCAATTTTTATAATTTTACATTTAATGTCAGAAAATTATTTGCAATTTAAGAATGTTTTATAAAGCGTTATTGAATAAAATTTTTAATATAAACATATTACATGAACCTTTTTTATGCGAACATTTGTTTTGACTTCGTTCTACAATGAAAAGTAATCATGGAGACTAACTTCGATGTTCATATAAGTAAGATGTTACAATCCAGTTATCATTCAGAAGGAAATGTTTGGTAGAATAATACTTTCTAGGACCCATTAAGCATCTGATAAAATTGTATCAGTTTCTCTGCACTACGAGAAAAAGAAACATTAACCTTGCTTCTTTGTGCATTTAGAAAGCACACTAAAAGTTTTAACAACCGGGATAGCTTCCGAGATAGCTACAGAAAAGCATTACCTGTAGCACTCAAGCTCCATATATGAAAGACGGATAATCGTCAATAGTTAAATGGAACGCAAGAGTTTTTCGTGAAAGTTTCCCTCAGTTTGAAACAAAAAAATTCTTTATTTGAATTAAAAATAAGTAAGATTTCGTGCGAAATAAGTAAGAACATGTCGATGGTTAAGTGTTGGAATTTAATGAATTCGCTGCTCCAATAAATTATAGGGGGCGCTGCAGCTACTGTCTAATGGCGGATGAAAAAGGTAAAATAAACAAATGCCGTAACTCATAACTTGCTCAGTGAATGACAGCAATTTTTCATCGTGTTTGTGGGAAACTTTCTTTTCTATTCTTCGGAAATTACATTATACCCTAAACTGTCTGAAGCCTGTAATTTACCCCAAAGAAAACACGTGGAATGGAATATTTTACCCTTTTCGGTAGTATTGTTAATCACCGCAAGGTAGCGTATTCAAGCTCAGGAGTTACGAATTAGATTTTCTTGATAGACATTCAAAGCATTAATTAATTATTTTTAAGTTTTATTGGTATATTTTTCAACATAAGGTGGCGTTAAAATCTTCTACGTAGTGCTAAATTCTGAAATTTGTCTTATATCATTTTTACCTTCCAGACGTAAAAATAAAGTGATTCCGTCTTAGCTAGTTATTTAACATGTAATTTGCTTGTGCAATTGTTTGTTTGTCTTTTATTCCTTTTGTTTGGTTTAGATTTTTCCTCTTTGCATTTTTAAAAATGTACATTTTAGTAATCTAAGACTTATTTTCGAATTAAAATTATTTAATTTAAATATGTTAACTGTTTAAACGATCTTTTTAAAATGCACACTTATGATATTATGTATTACAGGAAAACCTTCTTTAACGGAAACTCCCAAATGGCAGACACCTCTAGTTAGCGGACATTTTTGCTAATCTCAGTACATTAATATAGCTCGTCTACTTTGAATAGACCGACGTTTAAACAAAACATTTTCTTCATGAATGATTTGACATATTTCTTCGTAATCTAACCAATGCACAGTTTAAAAAAAAGCTTTTACATCCTTACATTGGTATTTTATCCCCCCTCCCTCTCCGGGTGATGTAAGACTTCTGCTGTTTGTTTTTCTTACTTTCTGTTTTTTCTTTTGTCTTGCTTTCACAATTTCAATGAATTATAGTTGAATTAAAAAAAAACTTATCTTTTTATTGTGTGACATCGGTTTATTACTACCGATTCTAATTTAAAATGATAATATTTATTTTTCAATCGTAAAAGCATTTTAATTTGAACTAATACCAGGAAGAAGATTAACTTCGCCCTTCCTGCTAGACAATTTACTGTTTGGTGTAAGATTAATTGTCAATTGAATGCATTTCTATTCAATAGTACAGTTCCTTGTTATCGAACTGGTTAAGAAATATTATTCAAGCAAAAAAAAAAAAGTTTTTGAAATTCACAAATCGTAAAGTTAAAGAAACTTGCAGTGGTAGTAAAATAACGGGAGTAACCGGACAGAAGACGGCAACTTAGTGATATTTCAGCAAATTTGAAGCCAAAAATGATTTGCCAAATTAAGTGAGAAACGTGCATAAATGCAGTGCAGATTGAGATTGTTATCCCTCAGCCTTAGACGAGTCCGAACCAAAACCAATTGAAAATAAGAGAAGCATGAGTTGCTGTAATCAAGCGTTGGGCAAAAGAAGTTATTTTTGAAGAAATAGTATTTTTTGTTAGCAGTAAGAAATACGTAAATTTCATTTGAAAACAGTTATCGAATTATCAGATAAGGAGCACATTGTTGAGGTCTAAACTTTCTTATCGCGTTTACTGATTTCCACATTTCTATATGAAATCGATGTTTTGGGGTCTACCACCGAGCGCCAACAATATTGAGCCACACTTTACATATAACAATGTTTTAAAAAAAAAAAATTTCTCGCTAAAAATACTGTTTTTCATGTAAAGGAAGCTAATTAACTTGTAGTCATTGGTGAAAATTTTTCAATCGGCCGAAAATACGTATATTATCTTGAAAAACAAAATTACTCTACGTATAAGAGTGGTTAACTGTAAATATATAGGCGAATCAATTCCCCTTTTAATTGTATACTACGGGCAAGGTCGTTAACATGACTCAGCAACTACTTGCATTGAAATAGTATTTTTTTTTTTTTTTTTTTTGGCGTTGAATTTTTTCTTTCAAAAAAAAAAAAAAAAAAAAAAAAAAAAAGTGGAACAATTTCATTTAATTTTTTTTATGTGGCAAAATGAAAGTTGAAATACTTTTGAAATGAAATGTTTTCTATTCGATTATTAAAAAGGTTTTTGATCAAGTGAATCAGTAAATAAAAGGCTGAAGGAATTAATGAAAAGATGCTGAAAATACATAAACGGATAATAAATGGATGGGGATAAAAATAGTGAATGAATAAGAAAATGATTGAATGAATGAATAAATAAGTAAATTACCAAATTTAGGTACGTTGATAATGTAATTAATAAAAAATACGAAAGGAATTAAATAAATGATTGAATAATTAAACGAAATTAACTCTTTGTTACACTGTAAAAACGATTCAGAAATGTTCCTAGAAAATAATGGTCAGCTGATGTGCCCTTCTGCTATTAACACATCTTGAAAACGCCAGGAATAGTTTCCACTTAAATTCAGCAACCTCCATGAAATTATCCTGGAAGCCTCCTAAAAAATTCAGAAATCTTCCCGTTTGAAGCCTGTCGGGTCTTTGGAACTTTAGAGAAAACTTAGGTGGGTATAACATAATAGTTTGGCACCTACCTGATTTATCAAGAAAGATCCAAAATCAGTATCGAAAGCTCGGCTCAAAGCTAAGACAGATTTGAAAGAAGGTGTCAAGAATTTTACCTTCCCGGCAATTCTTGCAAAACTTCGCAGTCCATGGACGGATTCCCTCCCATTGGGAGCTTAATCAGTTTGGACGAGCCGTATTCCACCTGAATTCGATAATTTTTATAAATACGCTCAGTTAATCTTTAAACTGGGAGCTAAAAATATTTTTCACAACAGTTAGAAGTCTGCATTGGTGCAACATGCAGCAAATAAGGAAACTTTTTGACACATAAACTTGATTTTTCCAAGAAGTGGATAAAAACCATTGAAATCCCGAAACGCTTTAAGGACATAATCAGTAAAGTTTCAGACTTTTTTTTTGCAGCGTTAACTCTTTGTAGAAGACTTTGCCCCATTCACTTTGCCCCGCATGCACCAGTCTAATTGCACAAAATAAATAAAATACAAATAGGCTTAATGTTTTGCCCCAAATACACTGTGCGGCAGAAAAAAAAACCACTTCAAAATGCTTCTGACATTTTGTCGGCTGATTCTTATGTAAAATGACCCCCTGAATCCAAGTATGACCTTATTTCTCCCCCCATACGTACCAATTTTTTAAAGCCCCCCCCCCCAAAGGTTTTTTTTTTTCAATTTCACCTAGTTTTAGAGCAATTATTATTATTATTTTTTTTTTTTTGGAGGTGAAAAAAGCTATTTTTAAACTGCTAACATAGTTTTGGTGAGCAAGAGAGGTTTAAAGTTCAAGATCATGGATCGCAAAAAGAAGGACTTGGGGGGATATTCCCCCAAAATATTAGAAAAATCAGGAAAAACGATTTTTTTTACTCTGCTTTTTTAAAAACGATGTTTGTAGAAAAACTTTCGGTGCGGTATGAGAGTACAAGACTAGCTTCTATAACTCCTTCCTATCTCCAAAAAAATTTCGCGAGGCAAAAAAAAAAAAAAAAACTATCATGTGAATGTCGCACGTTGCATACAAGTTGAATGGCAGGTGGTCTTCATTCAAAAAGACATTCTTCAGGCTGATTTTTATGTAAACTAACCCCTTGTTTCCAAGTACGACCACCTATCTCCACATCACGCTCACTTTTCAGAATCTCCCCCCCCCCTGATTCAGAGCCATTTTTTTATTTGGAGTGTGAAAAGAGCATTACAATAACCGTAAACATTATTCTGAAGGACTAGAGATGTGCAAAGCTCAAAATCTTGAGCATATGTAGCAAAAAGGAAAACATGGAGGGGGCACCCTCCCCAAAGGAAAACATGGGGGGGGGCACCCTCCCTAATCACAGGACAGCAAAAAACTCAAATGCTTCTGAGGCTGTTTCGGCTGATTCTTCTGCAAATTGACTCCCTGAATCCGAACATTATCTCCGTTTATCTCCTACATGTCCCGATTTTTGTAGAAAAGCACCCATCTTTTTTAATTGGGGGGGGGGGTCAGGCAAGTTTTTTTTTTGCTACATATGCATAAGATTTTGAGATTTGCACATCTCTAGTCATTCAGAATAATGTTTACTGTTATTGTAATGTTCTTTTCCCTCTCCACATTAAAAAAAATGGCTCTGAATTAGAGGAGGGGGTGGAGGTTCTAAAAAGGGGGACGTCATGAGGGGGAAAGGTGGACGTATTTGGAAACAAGGGATCATTTTACATAAGAATCAGCCAGAAGAATGCTTTTTTGAATAAAGACCTGCGATTCAACTCGTAGGCAACGTGCGACATTCACAAGACAGTTTTTTTTAATTTAAATTTTTTTTTTACATCGCGAAAATTTTTTTCGACATGGGAGTCATAGAAGCAAGTCTTATACTCTCATTCCGCTCCGAAATTTTTTTTACAAACATATTTTTAAAAAATCAGAATAAAAATTCGTTTCTCGTGATTTTTCTAATATTTAGGGGGGGGGGTACTCGCCTCAAGTCCCCCCGTTGTCGATGATCTTGAACTTTCAACCTCTCTTGCCCACAAAAAATATGTTAGTAATTAATATAAAGCTCCTTTCACCTCCAAACAATATTAATTGCTCTGAAACTAAGGAAAATTGAAAAAAACTTGGGGGCTTTTAAAAAAAAAATTGGTATGTACATAGATGGGAAAACGGAGGTCATATTCGGATTCAGGGGGTCATTTTACATAAGAATCAGTCGACGAAATGTCAGAAGCATTTTGAAGGTTTTTTTTTTTTTTTTGCTTTTACAATATAAGTATCATTTTTTGAAAATTGCTTGTATCATCATATTCTATGATTTTCAGTTATTTTTCTCTTGACTGGAATAGACTACGTATGTTACTACATAATTAAAATATTGCTAGATAGGTGGCGTTAAACGCAGAGTAAATATTTCACCACCTCACTTTGCCCCGCTAAAATTTCCTTCAAATCCTGCTTTTACGACTAACGAAATTTTGAAGTTGTGATTTTCTTTCTTTCCTCGTGTATCCCCATCTTATTTAAAAAAATGTTTAAAATTTTATATGCTTTCTCATTTTTATGTGAGGTGAGGTGATCTGGGAAGAAGGTGGGTGGGGAGTAATCTTTAATTTCATATTAATTTTTTTCAAAGATAAAAGTATGCCCGAAAAAGCACTGATTACAATCACAGCATTGTTTAAATTAGCAAGATATTTTTTATCGACGAAATTTTTTAATGTACTATTACATTTTATACTGAAAGTGTGTGAATGAGACACTACTTCTGCATGATATAGAAAACTGCAGTTTCCAATTTTCTTTCACCTAATATTAATATTTGAAAAATTTCGCTGCAAGTTACCGGTCTTAAGCATGGATTAAAGCAGAAATAAAAGTATATATCAACATGACCCGACACCCAGAGATTGCAGTTTCACTCTTGCTATTGGTTCATTATTCTGGAATTGTCAAGCTGAATGCAGAACACCTGCCTCCAAGCTCGCTGTATCGATTATTGTGTATCTTTAGTACGTTATCTTTTAAGTAGTTATATAAAATGCCAATATTATTTAAAAACTTCAAGTCTCTATACTTTGCAAAATACTTCAGAAATTTTAATCATAATAACTTTTATTTTAAGTTCAGAATAATTTATTAAAATTATATACAGTAGTGTTTGTACAAATTTTCAGTATATCACAGTATGCCATTAACCAGAGAATACAATGTTGTTAATTCTTTCAAAAATGTATTAAAAATAGAAATCTCATTCCAAATATCCACATATAAATCCTGAGCATCAATATTTCAGCGTGCGACTAATTACTGAAGATATTCCTTGGGGCGACAGAATACTACACCGATGAATTTCAAATACATGTTTTAAATTAGATATATGTATGGGCGTAAGCATTAGGAGTTTCTGATTTTAATTGAAAATCTTAGCATTGCATTCCGCTGCTACTTAATGTCACGTGCTAAGGATACTACATAAATTTATTTAAAGCTGCAAGAGGAGAATTTGGATTTTACCGAGCTTTTGACGTTGGTTATTGCCGAAAACTTCCGGATTTTTTTTTTAAGTACTTTTTTTAAGGATTAGGTTTTTTCAGTTATGTCACTTTGCATTCCAGAACAACTGAAACATAAGGACCATTTCAAGCTTTGAAATTTTTTCTTATCGTACCCCCTCAAAAAGAAGCTCTTTGGAAAGTAAAACATTTGATTACTTTTTCCTTAGAAATATTAAACTTTAATTATAATATTGTTTGTTATTTCAGCATACATTGGCCAAAACGGCACACTGAATTGAAAATACAGTCGAACCTGCTTTTTGGAAAGAGTATTAAGCTAAAGGAAATACATTTTCAATGTACCAAACAACCAGGGTACCAAATTCACATTAAATCATTTCCAAATACCCGGGAACCAAAATGACTGTTATCCTGTGTAATTTATTGGGAAAAATAATTTCAATGGGGCTTATTTAAAAAAAAAAAAACTTTTTTGTTTTCGATTTGCCTTTCAGATTCGGGTTTGTCCTTAATGCTCAAAAACTTGTACCAGATTTTCCCCAAAAAATCCATGAAACGGAATGTTTACGACTTATTGATAACATTGAAAGGAATTTTTAGAACTTAAAAAAACCCAGGTAGGTATAAATTTAAATTTTAAGTCATTAAAATGGCTCATAACTACACGCTGATATGAAATTTTACAATATTTTCTTCCTTTAATGTATGCCTGATTGTTGAACATATGTTACTTAACATAACTTGTGTGTGTGTGTGTGTTTTCAATGTAGACCATTCAACGTAGCTATTTTATTATATAATTCTGTTGATGTCACCCGGGATATTTTGCCATTACCCGGGTCGCCCAGTTCATGCTTAGGGAACCATTAACTAAGCTAGTTAAAAATAAATAAATTCATTAATAAAACGGTTTTGGCTACTTTAACCCAGAGGGAGAGAGGTTTGTTTCAAATATCTTTGTAACGTGATAATATACACCAAGTTGTTTCAAATAATGACAGAAAGAATAGCTTTTGAAACTGAACGAGTTGAACTGGTTTTGGTACTAAACGTCTCAAATGTACCAATCAAATGTTTCAAAGCTGCAAAGAGAACAAACCAATCCACATTTAATGTGTACTAAAAATGTTTAAAATTCTTGAAAAAAGAAGCTACAAAATGACAAAATAAAATGAAAGTTAAAACTTTCGCTACTTAACTAGATTCCAATTACTCCTCTTCGTAATTTAGTAGTACAGAAAGTCTGAGTGTTTTCGAAAGAAAAGAATACTCCCAAATGAATTGAGGCCGAAAAAAATATTTTCCAAATAAGATTTCCCTAGTCCAGTAATACTCTAAACGCAAGTAAATTCCACGTAATTGGTCTTTTCACTGCTTTATGCTGAGGAAAATTTTTGTTTGCTTCAAAGATTTACTTTAAGTACGCGGCTTTAAAAGAACTATTTCAAAGCTGATGCATAAATTAGGTAATCGTCCATTGCCTTTGTTCGTCGAAGTTGTCGAATGTGATTTTTAAAAATTTATCTTTTCGATCATGGTTTGATACACGTTTAGAAAATTGCTAAGTTTTTAATTAGTTTAAAAGACTAATAATAGACTAAGTTTATTTATAGTAGTAAAATACAGAAATAACTACACCAAATCCGGCAATTGAAAAATTTGGATCTCTCGCAAATCTTACATTCAGTTTAATACCGCTACGAATGCAGATTTTAGACTGACTTAACGATGGTACGGTAGTGCTCGGATGTTGGGTTTTGAAACTTAACTACTTTCAGTTAAATGTTGCTCAACAATATATTAATCCGGGTTAATATTTGCTCAACTATATTAACCCGGGAGAACTCGCGTGGGATCCTGAGACACTCCAGTCACTTAAAAGCTTATATTTTTGAGTGTGCGATTCAGCAGAATTGAACGAGACCTTCAGTAGCTTAATTTCTATATGTTCTCTTTTAAGAGCACCAGCCGAGGGTTGATATTTTTTCATTTGTTGAAAACCGGGCTCATTTCTTTAAGGAAAATCAGCAATTGGAGTCCAAATCTAATTGGGGGACGAATCCAAAAAACCTAAATCTGATTCTTAATATGTGATTTATTTATTCATTTTTGGTTTACTCCAGTCATAACTGTTATTTATGCATGTGAAATTCAATACGAGTACGTGTTAAGGGTCTTTTTCACGCATACATTACTTCAGTGGGTTTTCTTTTATTCGTTCTTTTTTTTTTAATATTTTAGGTATTTCTTGAAAAAGTGTAGTAGTAATAAATTAAAATGCATTTAAATTGTTTTGTATGTGTAAAACTACTTGCTTTACAAATCGACAATAAACTTTTGCTAAAATTTACATGTTTAAACTGCGGTAAGCAAAAATTTATAGATGGGGTCATACAGTCACCTCACGTGCCCATTTGTGCGGTGTTTGGCATGCGAGTTCTACCGGGTTAAGATTGGTTAGTTTAGTTATAATAAATAACCTAAGTTTAGAAGTTTTAACTCTGATAAATTTTATGGAAAATGGGATATATTCAACAGCGTACAGATGAAAATTTGAATATGTCCTGACAAAATCCCGTCTATAACTTTTAACCCTCCAAAATGAGTGTGTTGCGTTCAAATTTTGGGTTTTTTGTATCTCAACCTCATGAGAAAAACCACTGCTTCCTGTTACCCGAAAATCTCTGCAGTAGGTTGAGGCTTACTGTGATAAGTAGTAAACCTTTGCTAAAAAAAGAAAAAAAAAAAAGATCGCGTTCCCCTTTTTTCCGGAATTGTTACTGGTAGTGTGGCGGTAGTTGCAATCATAAAAGTGTGTGTCTCTCTGGTTTTTAATGCGGCACTCCTGATTATCAGCGGACGGATTATCCGCAAGTAAATCAACAATCAGGAACATACATTTTCGCAACAAAAAGCTAATACCAATGACCGTTTTTTCCCGAAAAATTGTAAATGTATATTCAGTTGCTTTTGTTTTGTTGATTTATTTGCTTATATATTTATTCATTTATTTTTTGTGCTTCCTTCATTGTACATACACTTGTATTGATGTTAAATTCTGTTATGCAAGAATACAAAAAAAAAAAAAAAAAAAAAAAAGAAAACATTTTACTGTACTCTTTTCACTGTATGCAGAAAGTGTTATGCATCAAATACGGCCAAATTTTTGAGGAAAAACAAGTTTTTCCTTAATTGTCCCTCATTTTGCCTCTTTGCTGCTTATCCGCGATTTTAATTATCTGCGGCGCTTGTGTCACCCATTTCCACAGATATTTGGGAGTTAACTGTATATTTAAGGCCATTTCCGTGGTTGAATTTTTTCCCGCAACATATGTTGATGAAAGAAGAGCTCCCAAGAAAAAAAGAAAAGTTATATATATATATATATATATATATATATATATATATATATATATATATATATATATATGTGTGTGTGTGTGTGTGTATGTGTTTATATATATATATATATCTAATATAATTTCTGACACTTTGAATTCGAATTATGTTTTTCGCAAACACGAGTTCCGACAGGACCCTACTCATTGGAGGCTATTGTTTGATATTTATTGGAGGTTATTATTTTGGAGCAGCCCCGTTCTCCGGTGGACGGCGGTGCTGCAGAGGCACCTGGTCCATTCTAAAAAAGGAACTGGACATCAAGGACCGTCAAATAAAAGCAATAAGCAATCGTTATTGCTCGAAGAAGAAGAAAGAAGAAAGAAATGTGTAGTAGTTAATTTCAAAAACATTTTTTTCAATAATAATCATTTGGGCAAAGTCTTAACGAAACATTCATGAAATCAAAATGAAATCTTCTAATTCAGATATAGGGTCTAAACTGCGACACTCTTGCTTCAAAAATGAGAAATTAACATGTATAGAAATCAAACTGGTGGTAGAATGCTTTAATTACAAATGTGACATTTGTACAATTGGTTAAAACAAACTAACTATTTGAAATACATCGCCAACTCAGTCATTTCCAGCCGATGACTGCAGTTTCGTGCTTATTACTGAATAAACTAACTATTATTATTATTCATTTAAATAAGTTTTTTACATGATAAATGGTATTCTTTTGTGTGACCCTATCCCACCTTAAAGCAAAATCAGTTCTAAAAATGTCAGGAATCTATATATATTTGTGAAGAAATTATTGCTAAATCTATTAACAACTATTGTGTAATGTAGTAAAATATAAAAAGAAAGACTTTTCACTATTCTGAAAAATATAACAAAAAATGTTGTTTGATTTTGTTGTTATTACACTGAGTGGAATTAAGGATTCTCACATGTAATAGGTTACATTAACCCATTATCTTTGAATTGTGGCCTTATTATAAAAATAATCTTATTTGGTTATCTTTGCTAACATAGAGTCAAGTATAGTTGGATGTTCCTAAATTAAATCTTGTGTATTTTCAGTGACGGTCATTACCCTGTCTCTGATAGTTAATTTATTTTGCAATAAGCCCTGAATGAGTAATTAATTTTTGTTTGTATTGAATTTTCTACCTTACCTTAAGTGATGTTTATTTTTGTTGTATGAAGTTATGACAATATGTAAGTTGAGCTTAAATTCTGTCCTTCCCCATGCCTTCATTCACATGTCCCATGAGAGGACCAACAACAATTACTTTTTCTAACCAGCACATTGGATCATTTTAGTTTTCTTTAAAGTAGTGCTTTCTTTTCCCAGAGAAATTACAATGCCTTCAGTAAAATGCATTATTTTCTCCAAGTGTTATTCCTCTGACGCAATGTGTGTCATCCCTTGTCCTGTTCAAATTGTGCTGTTTAGAGAAAATAACCCATGTGCAACAAACTTCACTGCATTTACCTCACCAAATATCATAATGATCTTTTATTGTCCTGATGTGTAGGAAATTACATCACACTATCAAAATCACCTGACACTGTTTCACTCTTATAGGTTTGAAATGGAATTATTCTGTTAAATACTTTGCTAAATTTTTGGAAGCAGGTTTAAAATACTAAAAATAAACTCTGACATTTAGGCTGATCTTCATAACCGTTTAGCAGTTCACTTCATAAAAATACTTTTATTGCTCTTTTTCACGCATATATTACGAAAAGAAAACTCTCATTTAAACGATGCAACATCAGCTATACTTAAGCAATATTGCATTTTAAAATAGCTCGAAAAATTTTCTCAAGATTTAATGAGTCACGATGGTAACAGATGTGAAAGACATTTTCTTAAAACCTAACGATCAGAGTTTTAATAAGTATGCTCGGAAGAAATGCTGTGATACGCTATATAATTTCGTTTCAAGCCTTTTTTGGGCGCACGAAATAAAACACAAAATTAAATTGCTTATAGATTTCAAATTGAAACAATATACATCACGTAGTATTTGATGCATTGACATTGTAAATTCCAAATTAAAAAAAAAAAAAAGATCTACTGGCAAAACTGGGTCTTTTTTTTTTGTAATGTAAAAACAAATCAATTCAAGTGAAAAAAAGTGAGTGCATTTTTAAGTATGAATTTTTGTGGACGCCTCCGGCATGAACAAAAAAAAAAACTTTTTTTTTCTCAAAAAATTTTCTTTTTTAGAAAAGATAACAGTCCACAAATTTCTTAAAAGCGGGAAGTGCAAAATAAATTTAACCTCAGCTTCTATGACTAAAAGATATTATAATCTTTGATTGAATTCTACTATTAATAATCTGGGAACAGAAGAACAGATACTTTTTTTTAATAAAAAAACGACAAAATTAAGATATTTTATTTTCATACTCTTATTTCGTTCTTCAACTTTTTGAGCTATTTTCACCCATGAAAGTTAATTCCAATTTTGTACATTTTTATTTCAAAACGTAAAAATATATGTTTTACTCGTATTAACTCAAACGCAATTAGACAATGAATTAATGATTGATTGATCATCAAAAAACTATATAAGGAATAAAATAGAAATTAAGGGCATTTAAGTTTTCATTTATATGAAAATAACTACTTGAAACCTACTTTATAAACCTAGTAGTGAAAAAAATGATAGAATTGCATTACTTTCTTCCCCTTTAGTGAGACAAAGTAGTAACGTAAAATTTTCTTGTGTGTCTAGAAAAAGTGCAAAAACTTATAACCATTAGAAGCCATGCCTAATAGGTAAGAGAAAAATATTATCTCTGGTATTCAAGCATAACGTATGAAAAACGGATAATCATTAATAGTTAAACGGTATGTAAGTGCTTTTTCCGTGAAAGTTTTCTCCACTTTGACAAGGATGTATGCCCTCCAGATAAAGATCCATACGTAGAAAAAGGAAATTTATTGGTATTACGGAGTCATAAATTATTTATGGATTTATAATGTGAATACTTTTGCTGATGAGTTATGAATTAGCAAAGATGTAACTTTTTTATCTGACATGAAATGTGAAACATAAATTGCACGTACTAACTAATTCAGTATAATATGTATAAAATTATGGCTATTTGTTTGAATTATTATCTTGGTTACTAAACTAAGTGATTATTTGTATTAATTATAAGGGTGGGGCAACTTATAAACTTTTTTTTTAAAACACGTAAACTAAGTAAGATGACCCGCATGATAAATATCACGTAAATTAAGTTAATATAAGCAAAAAGACCAGCACGTTCTCGATGTCACGTAAATCGATGTGTGTGTGTGTGTAGATATTTTTTCTATATATATATATTTGCTGCACCTTCAGTTATATTTGTCTAGAGGGAATACCATATTGATAAACTGATTTTAAAAATATATTTAAGTTCGGAAAATGTTTTTGAAAAATATGTAAAGACAACAAAATATAATTACAACAGTGAATTAGAATATATGAATGAATCAATTAGACAACTTAAAATAACTGCAAAAATATACTACCACTTTTAAGTCAATTTTCTGTACCTTCATGTAAGTATAGTATAAAATATTTTCACTGATTAATTCAATATAAATGTACGCTATATGACCAGAAGTATTGGGACACTTTCAAAAATTCACATTTTTAAGGATTTCTCGAGAAATAAGGGAGCAGTTTCTTTGTAACTTTTATCACATCAAAGGTATGTTCCAGATGTTCTTTTCCATTGAAAGTTATGTCCCCCCATGCAATTAAGGGATCAGCAACAAATTGGGGAAAGCAAAAATGCTTTTGATCATCGTTCATCGCACATAGCTGAGAACAAGCTGAAAATTTTAGAAATTAGTTAGCTTACTATGTACAATTTTTTTACGTACTTTCGAGAAAGTATCAGATATTCACAAAGATATAAGCATTTCTTTCAAAAGCATAAATTTTATTTGAAGGTTTTTGGCTAATGACACACCTAGTTTTACGTCTAAGCTTACCAAACCTTCAGAAAACTTGACAGCATACAAGATAAGTATATACTAATATTAGAAGTTAAAATGCTGAACATTTGATGAAATATGAACGTTTATTGCAATTCATTTTTCTCTGCGCAAGCGCGAAAGATAGCAATTTGAAATTTTCATAATCTAAATCGCAACTAGAGTCCCCAGCTCATAACAAAATTTCAGTTAATATCTTAAAAATTTAGAAAGTTATCAGCAATCTAATGAGCTGAATTTGAATAGCTCTAGGATATGCGACGGATCGTTGGGGGTCGTTCAGAAGTTTGCAACACTTGCTTGCAATCGCTCAGTCAGATTCATGATAAAAACAGATTTTTTGCGAACGATCCCTCACGAACCGTCGCCTATCCAAGAGCAATTCAAATTTGGCTGACTAGATTGCTGATAACTTTCGGAATTTTTAAGATATTGAACTGAAATTTTGTTATGAGTTGGGGAATCTAGTTTTGAGTTAGATTATAAAAGTTGTAAATTATCAATCGCGAATGTGCAGGGAAAAATTAATTGCTTTAAACGTTCATATTTCATCAAATTTTCAACGTTTTAACTTCAAATTTTAGTATTATACTTCTCTTGTATGCTGTGCAGTTTTCTGAAAGTTTGGTAAGCTTTGATGGAAAACGTGGTGTACTATCAGTCAAAACCCTTCAAATAAAATTTATACTTTTGAAATAAATGCTTATATCTTTGTGAATATCAGTGATACTCTCTCGAAAATATGAAAAAGAATTGTACACAGTAAGTTAACTGATTTCAGAAATTTACAGCTTATTCTCAGTCATTTACGATGAACGATGATCAAAAATTATTTTTGCTTTTCTCAAGTTGGTGCTGACCCCCTAACTTCATGGGGGATGTAACTTTCGATGGAAAATGACAGCTGGATTATACCTTTTATGCGACAAAAGTTACAAAGCAACTGCTCGCTTATTTCTAGAGAAATTCCATAAAATATTAATTTTTGAAAGTGTCCCTCTACTTTTCGGTCACATAGTGTATATTCCAAAAAAAGATCTCATCTATAATAATGTTTAAATGAAAAAAAAAATCAAATAAGCTTTGTGATTCAATATGATTAAATTAAAAAACCAACATAAATAAAGAACAAATTAGCACGAAAAAACAGCATATAGCTATTTCAAGGTTAATTTCCAGTGAAAAAAACACAGCACACAACCAGAAAGTTGTGAGAGAATTGGAATTCTCCTTTTTTCAATGCCAATAATTAAAAATTGCTACATATTCATTAATTTTTTATTTCAGAAGAATTAAAACCTAAAGGCTTTAAAATTTCTAATTTATCGTTTATTACACAACGCTAATGCTGGTAATTTTTAATCAAGTTTATAACAAAGTACAATTTCTTAAGAAATAATTTTTATCAGTTTTCATCCTTTTTTTTACCTTCACCAAAATCTCATTAGAATTTTATATGCAGTTAGTAGCTTTATCAAAGTTTCAAATAAAATTTTAACTACACAAGATTGAAAAAAAGAAGATAAAAAACTTTTTTGTCCTCTTCTTCTTGAGTTGGTATTTTCATTTCGTTTCTTATTTATTAATTCCATTTCTCAGCCTAAGCCAATGCAATCATTTTCTAATTTTCAGAAATAAGATCGATTGAGAAATTCAAAATACCCTGCTTCTTGCACAACGGCTGTTTTTTTGTTCTTCTTTACCCTACCGTCCAAAACTAAGACTTTTTTCCATTGATTTATTTCTTAAGTTATTGCACAGAAGCTTGGGGGATGTCTCAGGTGTACAAAAGCAGACATTCGATTTCGTGTCCCATCCTATGTAACATTGATCGGAAGGGGAATTCTTCATTGCAACCAATTGCCGCAGGAAGAGAAACAAAGCCAGGGCCAATTTTCTGGAGCTAACGGTTACTGTGAAATTACATACATTTCATCCGGGAAAAGAACATTCTGCGAGTAATTATTTTTAACTAGTCATCCGTGGTAATTAAACTCGTAGTTGAATTGGGGAAAAAAACATCCACTATGTTTCAGAAAAGTTTTTTGTGTTTTTTCGCTTTGTTTTTACTTCGTCAATATATTCTAGATTTTTGCCCTTATTTTAAATGGCATACATCAAAGATGGAGAATCAGCAACTTAACTAGTAATTTAAACTTTAGCTAACTATTTGGAATTTGCAGAACCTGAAATATGATGCATTAGCAATACTTATATTTGTCTAATACTAAGAAGCATTTACACAATTGTTTAGGTGTGTACTTGAAAATAATAAACCAAGTACCTATCAAGAATTCTTAAGATTTTTGCAATAAAGTTGCTTACCCTACTGGCACAAATTTATATCATTACTAAGTTCAAAATATTTGCTGGACTGTGGTATAAACTATATCTTATTTTACACTAAAAAACCCCAAGAAACTCAATAGAAATTTACTAGATCATTTTTGCACATTGATTGGTTTGACGGATTCTTGTATTTAAAATCACATATAAATAACCAAAGTAGCAAATTACATTTCTTGATTTTTAAAAATATTTTTTTCTATTTTGAACTAACAGTTCAAAAAAACTAAACATTATATTTGCCGTAAATTTTCCCGTAGGCACTAAATTCCGAGGATAAAGGCGAATTATTTTCAAACACACTTTGTTGGAAAAAGTTCATGATGAAGAAAAATATTTTTTGATGTGAACAATTTTTCGTTCAATTTTGAACAGTTGAATAAAATGCTTCACCTACACAAGGAAATTTAAGGCAATTATAGATTTTGAACTTAAAGACGGATTTGCTTGAAACAAACCATGTTGAGAAAAACTTTTGATAAAGAGCATATATGGAAAAGATCAGTTTGGTTTGAACAAACATTGTTCAATTTTGAACAGTTCAAAAACCCATAACATTTTGCACCTGGAAGGAAATATTTAGTTCAATATTGATCCCGAACTTAAAGGTGGATTTGCTTTAAACAATATTTGTTGGAAAACTCTCTTGATGAGGAATTTGTATAAAGCAGGTTTTTATACAAGTTTTAGAAAAAAAACTAAATCAAAAATTATTATAAAGCCATTTTTTATTTAGTTTTTTTGAGTGTATTTTTCGAGCATTTAACTATTTTTTTTTAATCCAACGACAAAGCAAAAAAAAAAAAAAAAAAAAATGACACCAAAAAATTATAAATATTGAGCAGATTCTTTATATATTCTCAATTTCGGGATGCAAAAAGTAGAAAAAAGCTATCAATAAAAATCAAAGTGCAATATTTCGTAGACATAACATTGACATGAGTCACAGATAAATATTACTGAATCAAATATTTTACCAGGGCGCTCGAGTCAGTGGGAAAATAATGACCAACTCCTAAATCTGTATATAGAATTTTAGGGCCTTCGATTTTGACCTCTGTACCCCAAAATCAGTTCGACTTCGACTCCACGACGTTGGCAGAAATACAGACTCGGCGGCAAAATTATCACCTCCGATTATTTTACCTTAAAAGCGTTCTATTTCCGGCTCTGATTCTGACTCCTTAATCCCAAAATCAGTCAGACTCCGACTCCACAGCCTTTGTTTTTATCAGAGCTGCGTGAATAAGAGGGAAAATGGCCGAATCCGGCTTTTACTACGACTTCTTTGCACCAAAATCAGTCGACTCCAACTCTGCAAGATTTGCAGGTCAAGCATTTGCAGATTTGCAGACATTGAGGGAAAGGGAAAGACTCCGACTATTAAAACTTAAATCATCGACTTCTGACTCAATCTCCGCAGCCCTGGTTTTTACTATTATTAAATTATTATTGTTAATATGATTTGTTATATTTTGTTTTGAGTTTAATTTTTTTATTGAATTTTTTGCAACGGTAAGCTTGAAGTCCTTTATGTTTTAACATAAAGTGTTTTGCAGACGATTTTTTTTAATGCTTAAAATTACTAAAGTGGCATTTTATAACTATTTTTTTATTTGCTAAAGTATATTTATATATTTTCAAGATTTTTTTGGCCACTGTGCAAAAATAAAATTCGAGTCGCTTCATTTTTCACCTGGAAGAAAAAGCTTAACGAAATAAATTTTTTAAAATTTCTTTTAGAATGTATTTGTTTCTACGAGCTTTTTATTGGTTTTTTCGCTTAGAAAATGATTTAAATATTTTTTAATGAACAAAAATATTTTAAAAGCTGCCAGAACTTAATTTGTTCGTTTTTATATATTTTTTTCACCTCTTTCTATTTCATCTGATGAGTGAGTCATATTTTATTGCTTGAAATCCTCTTAAAATTTTTAAAAAAGTTAATTATAATAATTTACAGTCTTATCGCAATAATAGATTTTTTTATATACTAGAAAGTCGATGTTGGTATTCCAGCAAGTAGGTTCGTTTAGTTCTGGACAGAACTTCTTGTTTAGATAATCCTTTACCAATTCTGACCACCTTTTTAAGGCGAACTATTTATTGGAATGGTTTCTCCGGTAGGGATGATCTCTTTCGTCATTTTTGTGACCCCCTACGCTTTTAAGTGTGTATTTGTTTCCTTCTTTTAAAATGTCAAAATATATATATATATATATATATATATATATATATATATATATATATATATATATATATATATATATATATATATATATATATATATATATTTAAGAGAGCAGAGAAATATTGAAACGCAAAAGAGGAACATACGATGCCTTCCTTGATGTATCCGTGCTAAGCTGCTGCTTATATTTCTGTAAATAGTTTTTCGTTTTCACTTCTTGATGTTGATGATGCTCCACATCAAGTAAAAAGGTCGACTTTGTCTCTTCCATTCCCACCACAGTGAACCGGAATTCACTGGAAAAAAACGCACATAAATTACTGTTCTATTGAGCTGTTTTTGATAAGTTCGACATTGCAATGAAAAACAAATTGCGTCTTATAATGGGTGCTTCAAAAAAACTTTATGGAATTTCTTTCCCCTCAATTTTTTACACCCTTCTTATGGATAATGTATGCCATAATTCATTTGAAGAGAATATTATTTAGAGGTCGCGTAATGCAACTGAACTCTGTTGAAAATTACACATTTGGACAGATGATGAAAAGTTGAAAACGACATTACCCAAAAAAATACTACAGTTAAAACCGGTTAATACGAAATGTGAAAAAATCCACGAAATTTTTTCTTAAATTAGCCGTTATTCGTTATATCCGTGAATGAATGATGCTGTGAAAAAATGATTAAATGCTTGCTTATATTTAAAAAACACAATCACTACCTATACATTGTAATCTAACTATTAGTACATTCAGAAAAATACCACTTATTTCTTATAAAAGAAAGTGTTTGGAATATTTTGAAAAATTAAGATGATTATCGGCAGCTGTGGAATGGGTTGTAATCTACAATGGAAGATGAACAGTTTTATCTCCGAGTAAATTGAAATGTCTACGGATAAGCAAATGAATGGGCTTTGTTTTCTATGCAAAATATTTATTTTTTTCTTCTCGATACGCAATGGAACCTAACACTAACCCTCTGGATTATGATAGCTTTTCTTTTTTGCTTTTTTGGGATTGCTTTTTTTTTCACAGATATAAAATCATATAAAATAACTTTACTGGTAATTTCGCATACTTGCGACTTTTTGTTAATGTTACGAAATTTGAATGCTGCTGCGCAACCTCTGAAATATAAATATATTTTAATAACCATTTACGCAAATAATCGTGGTATATTG
Organism: Uloborus diversus; assembly: GCF_026930045.1. Classification (NCBI taxonomy): domain Eukaryota; kingdom Metazoa; phylum Arthropoda; class Arachnida; order Araneae; family Uloboridae; genus Uloborus; species Uloborus diversus. The sequence continues at coordinate 40,311,704 of NC_072731.1, forward strand.
TGGCATGAAATAAGAGAGTAGGAACAAGAAAAATATTAAAAATATACATTTTCTCCATAGATCTTTGAAGCAACCTTACCTTACATAATTGAGGTTCTTAATGAATTAAGGTACGCTTTTGACATAATTATAGTAAATCATTATTTATTTATTTATTTTTTTGCGGAACTGCGAAAAAACATATGAAGAAAAATCGCCAAATGATGAGTTCAGGCAGAAATAAGAATGTAGCTTTGTTTATTAGAAATTCATAGACAGAGAGAGATTAAAAAATAAAGGAAAACATTAATAAATAACTTATTAGTTGTCGTTTTCAAAGATAAACATGCGTATTTCAAATTGCAAGTCAACGTAAATTTAACAATGCCGAATTCTTTCAGCGTGGTTTTAACAAAAAGAAGTTAGAATTTCAGACCACCAACTGCAAGTAACGCACATCGATTACTCATCCTGTAGACTAATTAGAGCCATTATTCCGCTGAGGCGCTAGAATAATTCAGCAATGGATTTCAACTACGTGTTTTAAATTAGATAGATATCTGAAGTTATGTTTGGGAATTTGCGAGTTTAATTGAATACCTCTGAAATGCATTTCACGGTTATTTGATATCAATTGTTAAGACTCTGATACTAGTGGGATGTATATTTCAGAAGGGAAAGCCAATTAGTTCAATACAATGAAAAAAATTATGTTTTTCTTTAAACTGGTTTTGCCTGTCATACAAAAGCGGGAGTTCTTAAAAAAGTAAGAACACTGTCCTTTTTACGGATCAATACATTTATAAGTTCATCATAAAGTGTTAAAATTATTGTAATATTCCTTATTGAAGGTATACGTAAAAAGTATTATTTCTGCATGACATATAACAAACAGTTATATAACTAACTCTCTATTCTGAAAACTTTTGTCTTTTGATGATTCTTTATGGGAAAGTTAAAGATTTCCGTGTGTGAATATTTTGTCTTTCTTAAAATAGATTTTAAATATCATTCGCTTTTGAAAAAAAAAATCATTTAGATTTCCGTGTGTGAATATTTTGTCTTTCTTAAAATTAATTTCAAACATCATTCGCTTAAAAAAATGATAATTCAGTTTTGTACTAGGACTCACACAGTCTCTATTGAATTTTTGTAAAAGTTTTAACACGTAATAATAAAGTAAGTAAGTAATAAACAAATAAGTACACTTTGAAAATACTCCGCAAGAAACCATTCCCCGAATATTTACTTATAATTTTTGCAAAACCGTTTCATGTTTGAAGAATTTTATGAATAGAAAAAAAAGTATTTTTATAAAAAAGTGTTTTCGTTATTCAATTACAGTCGAATCTCGATAACTCGTCGAAGCTTTTAACTAGAACTAGCTACGTCACCCGGCTTTGCATGGTCCACCTCGATAATAAAAGTTATGTCAAGTGACGCATGTTCAACAATCAGGCTTGAAGAAAGAAAAAAAAACAGTAAAATTTTGTGGTAGATATTGGAAATATAACCAAAAAGTAAACATTTTAAATCCCCCGATTACAGGAAAAGCCCTTAAAAGAAATCCCGGAATTTTATTTGCTCATATTCGAGACAAAAAATGGCAACAGATCTTTCGTCTCAATGATTTTCTTCAAGCTATAAATGTTAATAAAAGCATTGTTGCGGAAAGATGGGATGACGCACTGAATAATAATTTGAATGCAGGAAAGCCTTCGAAAAATAAAATTTTATGTCGAAATCTAAGTGTCATAATTAATAGTTTTTAATTGATATCTCCGCTAATTATTATCGGAGGATTATGTTAACTAGCCAAACATAAAGACGGGAAGATTACGAATCCATCGATACCTGGTTCGATGGTCAGTTCACTGTTGTTCGGGAGAAGAAACTTGGACATAGATACATAGGTACATACGCTCAGTTTTTAATTATATAAGATATTCCTTTATCTCGAATCTTTCATCGGATTCCGAACTCTTAAGACCATAGTGGAAACTTTCCATAACTCGAACTACCAGTAACTAGAAATTTTTAGCCGGTCACATGGGACTTTAAGTTATCGATAGTTGACGGATATTGTTTATTTTATCAAACAAATAGGGTGTGGTTCGGCATCAAAAATTCTATAATTGATAAGAAAAATGATGGGGCAGGCTGAAATCAACTTGGCAAAGAAGGACTCCAAAACAATGCCAGAATATGATTTACAAGGTGAGGGACTTCATGCAAAGGAAACTTGAGTAAACAGTCCGATTCAAACAATGTTTTTTCTGATAGATCTTGGCATAGAAACCCTATTCATCTATCTTATTTTTTGATTCGAACACATTTTAGTTTAATTTTGAATAGTGAATAAAAGAAAACTTCAGCGCCTATGGCGAAAGTTAAAGAAAGTACAGATTCTGCATTTGAAGGCGGATTTGTTTCAAACAAACTTTTTGGGGAAAAGCACTTCACGAATTAATGTATAGATCAGGTATTTTGCATATAGCTATTTCAGGGGTATTTTTTTAATACTTAAAAGCATTTTAACATTACAAACAGCACAATTTTTTTTGGCACCAAAACAATGAAAAAGTTTTGCAGATTCTTAATGCATTCTAAATTTAGGGCTTCGAAAAAGAGAAAGAATAAAAAAATATAAATCAATATATCATATCTCGTTGATTTAACTTTGACGCAAGTCAGAGATAAATCTAATTAAATCAAAATGAGATGAAATTAAAGCGTCAATGGCTGTGGAGGAAAAATGACCAACTCCAAAATCCGACTTCTAAAATTTTGGAGCCGTTGACCCCGATTCTGGTACCCAAAATTAGTCTCACTCCACGGCTTCCACTGTTTCCGCAGCCTTGGCAAAAATACAGACTGAGGGGAAAATGATTGAATCCAACTCTTGGAATTTTAAAGCTTTCTACTCCCGACACCAACTCCTTTATCACAAGATTAATCCAACTCGGACTCCGCTGTCGTGGTTCTAATCAGAGCTGTGGAGTCGAAAGGAAAGTGACCGACTTCGGCTCTTACTACGACACCGAGAATTTTAAAGCCTTCGACTTCGACTTCGCAAGCACTGGCAGAGTCTTTGAGGAAAAATGAGCGGCTCTGTTTCCAAAACTTGGAATTTTAAACTTTCGACTTCCGACTCCGACTCCTTTACCTCAAAATTAGTCTGACTTCTACTCTGACACCGAATCCGCAGACCTGGTTTTTACAGTGAAGTAATAGTTGTAATATAATTTGTTTTATTTTTATTCTAAAGTTTTTAATTTATTTTAATTTGGCAAAAGAAAAAAAGTTTAAATTGAGACTCCTTCAGAATGTTTTAACAGAGAGAGAGAGAGAGAGAGAGATCTGAAGATATTTTTTTTCTGGTGATCGAAATAGGCATTTATTTATTTTTATTATTTTTTTTTCCAGAAGTATTTGTATTTCCCTTTTGTTTTTTACTTTTCGGCAATGGAGGGGGGGGGGGAGGGCAAAATCCGAGGTGATTTGTTCTCTCACGGGGGAAAGAGGTTAACAAACGAATTTCATTTTCTTTCCTTCTTTTTTTTGATAAAATGTATTTATTTTGATAAGCTTTTTATTTCTAATTATTTATTTTCTTTTTTGAGGCGATCATTGAATCTCTATGAAAAACAAATATATTAACTTCATTGTTTAAATATTGTTACTACTTCATTTGTTTATTTTGTACGTTTCTATTTCATCATATGAGCGAGGCATATTTAGTTTCTAGAAATGAACTAAAAATGTTTAAAACGTATGATTGACATAATGAGAATATTGATTACATACTAAGATAACTGGTGTTGGTATACGGGAAAGTATGCTCGTTTAGTTCTGAAACAGAATTTCGTTTATCTTAGAGAAAAAGTCAAAAGCAAGTCATGTTTGTTTCAGACAACTAATTAAGTGTTATGAATCGATAATAGTTTAAAAATGTATCCACCTTGAGTTTGGCTCACTTATTTTTCTCCAAGTTGGCTGGTTATCACTCTTTCCATGACCTATTTTGACAACTATGAAAAGGCATTTAACTATTTGTGTAGTTACTAAAAGAAATAGGGCATCATTGGACGCAAATAATTTTAAAATTGATAGAAGAGTACGGGTATTTTACTTATATGAGTTGTAGATTGACATTAAAATGAACACTAACTTCAAAAATTTATGTCGACCATTTTGTAGTACAAATCCACTGTCCGCACCAAGTAGCGTGACTAATTTTCGTTTCATTTTAACTTCTTTGTGCGTGATAAATGTATGTACTTCAACTTTATATTTTTTCCAACACGCAAAATTAAAAAAAAAGCAATATTTATTTGTGACAAGAATCTTTATGCGTTATAAAAAATCAATTATCTTAAGTACCATTGCTCAAGCTGCTATCCATATATTTACTTTCCCTTTTGATGACATTCACTCTTTTAAAACTTTTACGTTCCTAAAGGAATTAAACTTCCATTCTTCGGTTAGGATATTAAAACTATTTCTCTTTTAATGTCAAGTTTACTCATTTAGGGGATAAATTTGAAAAGAAAAAAGAATGAAGATGCATGGAGGGAGAGCATTAGTCTTCGCAAGTTCAATTAATTACCTCACATTCAAAGGCAAACCGGAGTTTGAGAAGTGAAATTTGTTCATTTTCTTCCGAAGAAAGAGATCATTAATTTCCGGTGATCATTTCTAAAATCTTAAGAGAAAAGATTTCATTTCATCTGTTTCTTACCAGTTAGAGATAATGTTCATAAAAGTAAAACTTTCAACTGCGGTTTTGGCGAGATTTATACATTTTTTGCTGTGTCTTTGTTACCTGCGTTGTATTGGAAATATAGTTTAGTTAAAAATGCAAATTTCGTAACGGATTTAGTCTTCTGTAATAGGTAATTAAAGACTTGAGAGTAAATTGGTGAACAGTCATTGAATGTTTGTGAGTTTCAAACAAAAACCATTGTTGTTGAATTCCGGAAGCATTTCATTGTAGTCATAAATTTGAATTTGAAATGATTAAAAGACAACAAATTTTAAACCTCAAGAAATGTATGGAGGCATATTAAAAGTGAAACGCTAGTAAAACTTTTAATATCATTTCGATAAAAATCGAAGCAATCAGTGTGTTTCATCTGCCATGTTCTGTTATTACTTTAAAACTTTTCCGAAGCAAAACATGATTTTTAGTCATGCATACTTTTAAATGAATTTAAAATTCAATATATGCTTCAGACAAAAAAAAAAAAAAAAAAAAAACCCGAAATACTTAACCACTTGGAAGAAATTTAGCATTCTACTTTACTATGCCTATTATGATTACATTGGTGTTACATTCAAACTTTTACTCTGAGTTACAATGTAGTACAAATGAAAAAAAAAAATCTACCTGACCGTTTTAGATTTTTACGAAAATTTTGGAAACCTAACTCTTTGTCATCTTAGAATTTAAATCTTTTAGCAGTTAGTTACCGCCTCTAAGCCAGGGCTAAGGCAAAACTAAACTGCAGACTCAGGATGTGATAACAGAACTGTTTGGTAATTAGCATATAAATCTTTTGTTCAAAAATCTATCATTCATAATTGATAATTAACTAAGTTTAAAAATGACTCTAAGGAGAAAAAAAAATACAGCAATTTTTACTTTAAAATGTCAAAAACAAATAAGATAATATACTTGAAAAATTTTGAAAAACGTATTTGAGCTGTTAAATGCATTTTAATGAATACATCAAAACAGCTTCAGAGTGGGACCGTGAAGAAATCAGCTGCTACAGTAGTTGCAGTTAGTTTACATAATTTGCTGTAACTAATGATCTTTCATTTTTCCACTTGAAACTGTTTTGTATTCATTTATTAAAAAACTGATTTTTTTTTACATTTTGAAGGTCACAACCTCAAATTAAATATATATATATATATTTAATTTGAGGTTGTGACCTCAAATTTGACATATATGTATATGACATATATGTTATGACATATATATATATATATATATATATATATATATATATATATATGTTTCCAATTGCTCAGAAAAACCAATCGTAAATTATCTTTTTAATGTATCAAATTAAAGTACATGAAATTATTTTAAAATTAACTGTTAATGAATGAGATATTCCAGTTCAAACTTACCAGAAAACGAGATTGAAACTTATCGCCTTTTCATAAGAATGACAGGTTGTCAAAGCAAAAGAAAACAAAAAAAAAAACACGGTACTTATATTTCCCTGTGCTATTCAAAGATAAATGCAAATGTCATGCCGTGATACACAAAAACACACTGCAAAACCTCGAACTATTTGAAAAATCACTCTATGCACACATATGATTTTGAACCCTTGTTAACCACTATATTTTCGTCCAAAAAGTGTTATTGACTTGCGTGTGTAAAGTGGTGTAAATCACAAAACGCTGAGTTTCATGTCTCAGTGAATATGTGTCGTACTAATTTCAAACTTTTTTTGTGTGAATTATTTTTTTTACTGGAGATTTTTTCCCTAAATATAAGTTAAGGGACTTGGGGTACGAATAAAAAGTTTAATTTTTTATTTTTTGAAGTATTTTTATTTTTACTTCAAACTTTCAATATCTTAATTCTGCATCTGATTTTGAACATTTTTGCTATTGGAAGTACACATCTAGGACTAACGGTTGTGAAAATAAAGGTCTTGTAAGTTAAAATGAAACACCCTGTATATATTCTCTGATAACGTTTCGAGTTTATCAAATGTGGTTTAATATGTTTTTATGTTTACTATTTTTTGTTTACTATTAAAATTTTGATATTTTTATTAGTTTAATCAAGTATAAGGTCAACTTAAAAAAAAAAAAAATCGGTAGAACGTTTTGGAGATTTTTTTTCAAGGTTGACCTTATAGGGTCCCAAGTTCCTAAAAAGGCCAATACAAAACTTTTCGTTAAACTGTTGAAAAAAAAATGATATCAAATTTTCACATGAATAGATTGTTTTCTAATTTATTTTGAGTGATTTCATGAAGGTACAAAAGGTTTAGGCAATTCAATGGTTGACCTGATGAGGTTCAGGGTCATCATCAATATATTTGACCCTGAACCTAAATTTTTCCCTACTTCGCTCTTTTACCTTAAAACACACGTTTTTATGATGATGAAAATATGATAGGAAAATTATTTAGAAGTTCTTTTTTTTTTAAATTCGTGACAATAGTTAAAAATAAATGCACATGCATTAAGGATAAAACATATTTAACTTATTCGATTTCTCTTGAAAAAATATGAGTTAACACACTTATCGTTATTTTGAACTATGTCTAAAACATTATTCGATAAAATCAAAAATTATCAAAAAAATGAAATGTATCTTCCTGTCATAAACGTCTAAAGCATAAAAGCGATCTATTTCAGCAAAGTCATCGCTTAAACTCATGATTGATTGCGTGGCATAGATTTTCGTCGAAGACATTTGTAAATCTTGAAATATGTTTCGGTGTTTTAGTTGCAAAAAGAAGAACTTTCAGAAAAATGTTAAAAAAAGAAAAGAAAAAGTTGGTTGAAGATAATGTGGCATAAAAATACATTTTCTTGTGATTGCAATTTTTCAAAATATTATTCGTACTGTCTAATGTTAGTATATTTTGTTGTGAAGCTAAGGTATTATTAGACTCCTTGTGGAGTGTGTTTTATCACCTGTTTTTTCAGAAAAAAACACAATATTTTCATTCTTGATTTTATTTTCTTATTGAAGAAGGAAAACAACGTTAACATGCCAAAACTTCAAAGAAAATCGCTGTCTCGTGTTTCGGGGGATTAATGAAGCTCTTTCTCAATTCAAACAAAGTGAGCTCATGAAAGAAGAAAGATCCCCCAAAAATTGTCTTTAAGCTTACTTATTTTGCATAGAAAAGGATGTTCTTTGTCACTCTAACACACGTGAAAGCATTTATCGTAATTTGTGTACCTTCATGCTGTTGTTGTCGTTTTGTCAAACTAATAACCATGAAAGTACTAGGTGACATTGAAAACACAAGAGGGATTTACTGCACAAGGAGAGGAAATTACACTCATGACTCTGGTGAGAATCTAACCCATAACCTCCGGTACTAGAAGCGAAGCTACTTGCTCAGAGACGCTCAACCTGGACTGAACGTCTTTCAAGCTGTTTTTTAGATGTTATTTTTCAGTGAGAAAATATTTATTTATTACTGAAAATCACGTTTCCGCTGGTTATATACACTTCAAAGAATACATTTTAATTTCTAAATTTTATTTGAACTAATTAGTCTAAGTGCGAATAAATAATTACAGTACCTAAAAAAATAGTACGGGAGACAGGGGTCAGGGGTTAGTTGTGCCAGGGGCAAATTATGCCATCGAGTTTCCTGACTAAGCCAGTAGGTTTTCACACCTGCAGCGTCATGTGAGTGAGCATGTTTATGATCTTAGTGTCTTGTTTAAGTTTGGAAGTATAGCGTTGGACTTTTTTCAAGATAAAAACTATTCATCGTGTTTTCTACAGCAAAAGTAAATTTTGTGACCTGCGTTGGAATGGTCATTGCCACTAACGACACTGAGGTGTTAAAACATTCCTAACATTATTTAAATACCTATATTTCGATATGTTATTCTATGCATTTCATTTGTTGATCATGATAATTGTTCGGAAATTCTTGAGCAAAGTTTAAAATGGCGTAACACGGGGCTAGTTGTGACAAAGTCAAGGGGACACGTTGTGACAGTGCCACTATTTGCCCCGGTCCGTAATCGGTCAGAGATGAGGACGTTGATGACTAAAATGATAGTGAAAATAATAAATACGAAGCTTTTACCAAACTCAGCACTTCGGAAATAAGTTTAGTCAATGATAATGATAGGACGAATGAAGAGAAGGCCTTAGAAGTGAGAAGACTCATTGAGTTAGATGAGTCTATGATTGTTGACATTAGCATTGTAACAGCGGTACGCTTTTTGGAAAAAAAAATGGCGACCTGAAGCTGGAAATCGAAAGCGAAGCACTCCACTCGTAACTGTTTTAAAAACTGTCAGTCCGGCAATCGCACCTAAAGAGAAAATTCGATCAGAAAAAAAAAAAGATTGCAAGAAACAAATTAAAGAAGAAGAAAAAACTAAACTGTTACGAAAGTGCTTAAAATTGTAAAAACATTACACCGACATTATTAAAAAAAACTAAAGAAGAAAGATTTGGATAGATCTGAAGATGGTAAAAACTGATTATGTCTAGTTTGCTTGGAGCAATACGAGTATATAAGTTTCGAGACCCGTAGAAGACTGGGTACAATGTATGACACTTAAAAACTGATCTCATGTCAAATGTACCAGAAAAAAGAAACCTTTTTTTTTTTTTTTTTGCATAAACAGCACATTGGATGTTGAAACAAGCGAGGACAATGAGTTTTTATAAAAATATTTAGGACTGTAGGATATGAGCCTACACATTGTACCGAGTCAAAGATTAATGTGGCCAAAATATGTGGTGATCTAAGTTTTATCTTTCCTGATTAACACAGTTTTTTTTAACATGTCTCTGAAAAAGACTTCACAAGTGTTAATAATTTAACTACGTTTCTTTCATTGCGTTTAAATTGTTATTGAAAACATGAAGCTGTTCGTTTTTGTGTTAAGAGCATTATAAATGAATATTTTTTTTTCACTCTTAACTTAAAATATCCAATTTAATTGCATTTCTTACATAATTTGTACATGTTACAACGTATTTGTGCGTCTTTTTGTGTGTCACAATGTGCCTCAAGCATGTCACTACTAGGCACGTTACGTTCCCGTTACTGTCCCTGTTACGTGGCAAGTTGAGACAAACTTAGACGCTACGCAAATTCTATTTTAAGTCACGAAAATCGTTTAAAATGTTGATAATTGTTTAATAAATATATTGCTCAAGAGCTACTCAAATGATATGGTGCACTAAATGTTTCACATCAGTTTAAGTCTTACGGTAATATTAAAACTGACAAAAATGTCACTACTATCCCCGGTCTTCCCTACATATCAATCTACAAGATAATGTTACACATAGCGAATTTTTTGCACTGAAGTTAACTGTTATACAAGTCGGAAGCTTCTTGAAAATTTCCATCCCTTACAGCTTTCTAGAAATGGCTGTACGACTCTTATTGCTGTTTAAAATAGGTTATACACAACATAATCGTGAAAAGCAATAGGCGTTAATTAATGCAATAATTCTTTCATATAAGTTTATTTCTGTCATTTTCTCTCTATGGTTGCTTTTCCAAGCATAATTTTTAAAATTGTATCAACTTTTAATTTCACCAAAGTGAAGTGGTTATTTTTCTACAATGTCGAATTTGCATTAAATTTTTAAACTGTAAAGATGAAACAATACGCAACAAATTCCACAATGATATTCGTTGCAGAAAATATTGGGACAAATTACGTAAATCAATATCTTACGAAACACAATAAATCCTCCAGTTTTAATATTGATTGTACCCTCGATGTAATTACCATCGCGGCAGTAGCAATTTCGGCAGTTATTGGCAGTTATTCCGTTAAAATAATCCATTTAATGAATTTGATGTTTTTTTTCAATCATTTATTTTGAATAATGTAGGCAGTAAGGAATATGATTGTTATAATTCGTAGACAGGAAATTTGAAGGGATAATGCATTGCATTCAAAAATGAATGTTTTGTACTGAATGTATAGATGTGTTTAATCTATTTACTTGCTATAAGCATATTCACCCAGAAGCATTAGAATAAAATTTCAAACAAGCTTAAGGCTGTAGTTTTGCATTAATTACATTTTTTTCAAAAATATTTTTCAGGGCGAAAAAATATTTAAATTGTGAATAAAAACTGCTTAAACTGTAAAATATGAAGATTTAAGGATCTAATTTTATATAAGGATGCAATATTTACTTTTGATAAATTTGATTTCAGTACTCTCCATTTAAGTGCATGTATTTGTTTATTTGTTTTTTTTAAAGTGCTCTTTTGTTTCAACTATTTTTATTTTCTTCTTTCTTTTTCTTCTATAAAGTTTTGTGTGAAGTGCCTTTTAGTATTTTTGAATGTGTTCTATTCCCAAATGGGAAGCTATATCTCGCTGAATGAAGACAATGGATTATTCTCGAGGATCTTGAAGTTTCCGTATTTCCTATTCAATCTTTGTCCTGACTTTTGGGACCAGATCATTTTTCAACATTAAAATTTGGCAGTACTACCTGCAGAAACTGCAGCTTAAGTGGAGTTAATGGTAGATGTTTTGCATCTCGTCTGCTTTATTAGTGCTTCTCACTGCGGCAACATTGATCTCCTTTGATCGAGTTTTGAGCAGATTAAATTTTTCACGCAATGATTATCAAATCTTGCTCTGATTTGACTGGCATTTGCTAGGAATGTTACTTTACACGTTAATGTATGTCAATTGATCTTGTTTGAGAGTTCACGCAGCGCTCAAATTGGAGGACTGTTTCCTTCAATTACGTTTCTTACTTCCACCTAGCTCATGCTGCTACAAAAAGTTCGTATGCCCATACTTTGCCGGGTAACGTTTTCTCATATAGTATTAGGTTTTGCTCGTTTGAAATACATTGTTACTCACAAAAATAATTTTCAAATCAAGAGTTATAAAATTAATAACTTCATCAGGAACACTTCACTCAATTTTATAAAAATTTAATTAGAGCATTCTTCTGGAAGCGATTTCGTTAAACATAAAAAACATTTTGTGAGATCTGAGCATAGTTTTCGTACTGTGTACCAACGATTTACTTGTTTTATGTCAAATGTGGCCAAACAAACTATTACTATTATTAAATACTGATAAAATACCTTCGTGCTTAAGAAGTAGAAAAAAAATAATAATGCAGCTTAAAAAGACACAAATTTGCATTAAACTACATGTGTGAACATGTTTCGAGGTTACAAGGAACCCCTTTTCAATGCAAGAGAGTGAAATTTATAGATGAAAAGACAATCGACAAATTGAAAATCCGAAAAAAAAAAAACTTTTGTCGGATGTCTTTTCATCCAAAAGCTCAATTCTTTTGCATTGAAAAAAGGGTTTCTTGTAATCAAGGAAAACATAAAGACGAAATAACAACGTTAAATTGCAAAGATTGCGGATTGCTGCAGACACGTGTTTCGGTGTTCCAAGGAACCCCTTTTTCAATGAAAAATAAGTGAGCTTACGGATGAAAAGACATCAGACAAAAAGAACACGTGTATGCATTAATCTGCAATTTGTGCAATTTAACGTTGCTATCTTTTGTACTTTTCATGAACAAAGGTCAACTTTCAAAAACACGTACTTTCAGATAAATAAATACCTTTGTGCTGAATAGTAAAGTAAGAAAAAACAACGTCAAAAAAACACAAATTGCAGATTACAGCAGCCACGTGTTTCGGCGTTACAGGGAACGCCTTTTTCAATGAAAAAAGTAATGATCTTATGGATGAAAATACATCCGACAAAAGCCAAGAGCGATAATCATGCAGCTTAAAAGATAAAAACAGCGGATTAGCCAAACACAAATGAGAAAATTATAAACCAATAAGGATCCAATAGCAATGCTAGCAAACGCCAGGAGCTTTCTCTGAGGTACAGTAAACTCGAAAGAAAGAATTCAACTGGACCAAGATTAAGTCAACGCTTAAACAAAAAGAAAATGTCAATAACCGTGAACCGCAAGAAAGGAAAAGATGAATGGAAGAATAAAACAAAAGGAAATAAATGTCAGATGTCTTTTCATGCATAAGGCTCATTACTTTTTGCAATGAAAAAGGCGTCCCCTGTAACGCCGAAACACGTGTCTGATGTAATCTGCAATTTGTGCTTTTTTGACGTTGTTTTTTTTTAATTTACGTACTTTAAGTTTCTTGCAAATGCGTGCCTTTTTAAACTGCGTTATTTTTATTTACATTATTAAGTTTTTGTGTGAATGTATATATAATATAATACCTAATTAATGCAAAATTTTTTTTTACCAAGTTGGAATTGATATTGAATTTATTAGTAAGATTATAGCAACAAAAAATACACACCTGACTACTCTACTCTTTATTTCAAAACTAAGCGTACTACTACTATCTAAAATTAATTGCACGCAATGATAGCAAAACTTTAAAAATGATGATCATGATGTTAGGATATTACCAGATTTTATCTCTAATATACTTTAAAGAATAACAGTAATACCGTTGCCCCATTTAGAGGACTCACACCCTGGAGAATTTAACACCTTGCGAAAAATGTTTTGCCGATATTCGAGGGAATGGCATTTCACAACGCAGCAAAAATATCGATGCACATTTAAAATGATTTACAAGGCGGCTTTACGATATTCGATATCCATCATCGATCGCACTTTCTGCTTTCAGCAATTTTCCTATGAGATTATTTTGTGGTTCCTCCATAGTAAGTATCAAATATGCGTTTTTCTAGTTGCATGAACACTGACAAAATATTTGAAATTTTACCTGTCAATAGCGATCTAATTCACTATAAATTTTTATCTTTTTTTTTCATTTTGTGGCTATTATGTACAATGTCAAGAAGAGTCGGCACCCTAAAAGCTTTAAAAAAATATTTTTTAGTTTTTATATATTATTTCACTTTGTGCATTCTTGTGTTTTGAAGTTGCACGGAGTTCATGTTTCTATGTAGATTAAAAGAAACTCGATTTAAATACCAATGGGGCAAGAATGCATCAAACTGTATGTAAATTTGACTTTCAATCGTGAATTTTCTCAAAATGTCAATTTTGAAAACTCGTGTTCCTTTTTCTAAAAAATTACTTTATCATATTTTATGTATATGGTCATAATTGTGTTGAAGTAAATTTTTGTTTTAGGACTCACACTTTTCTTAAAGAGCAGTTTTTAGGGTCAAAAACGGTCTTTTTTTTTACATTTAAATAGTCTCTGTTGTAATACATTTTAAAATAAACAGAGATACCGTAAAATTTTATATCAGTAGACTTTTATTTTAATCTTGAAAACGCTAAAACTTTTTTGAGAAACATATTCTTAAAGTTCAGGAGTTTAACGTTAAGCGTGTTCGGCATTTATGTAGAAAATAAGAAATATAATTTTAATATTTCCATCTATGCACTTACTTTCATTAAAAACGGATGCAAAAATATTAATCCAATCTTTCTATTCTCCAATTCAAATAGAAGTGTAATATGGGGTTGCTTTATTTTATTTTTTGAAAGAAGAGTACAGTATGTTGCGCTGAGATATATGCTTTTGCTTAAAAAAAATGGCGACAAAAATTAATACATATTCTGAATCCTGCTGTACAAAATTGAAAAATGCAATAAATGGAATGAAAATCAGTATTTATTCAAAAAACAATGATATTTTCATAAGGTTCTACCATTTAATCCGCTTTTTGTACATTTATCATACATATTTTGCTTATAGTTTCAACGTTTTAATCTTGCATACTGAAAAAAAAGAAAGAAAGAAAGAAAACGCTGTATATATATTTAAAAAAACGAGATGGCATTTTTACCATTATTATTTAGATCCAATAGGAAAGGCAAGCAAGATTTAAACAAATTTTGTAGTAGATTCATAATAAACGCATTTTTCTTGCTTACATTTTCCAAAACTAAGCTTGTGTTTTAAATACATTAAACTGTTTGCAAGGATTAAGGGAAAAGAACTGGATTTAGCATCAGAGATAACTAATTTGAATACCTTTGAGGATAAAACAAGCTTTTAAGCTTGATAAAATATGTGTAAGGTATGTTTGATGAGTTGCTGTTTTAGCAATAGCTGGGTAAAGCATTTTAAGCTACGATATTAATCATGTCATAAAAGCAACGTTCGAACCATAAACATATTTTATTTATTTCGCAAGATATTTGTTCAACGGTTATTATTATTATTATTATTGTTATTTAAAACCAGTATGCTATAAACTCGCTTAAGCATTATTTAAAATAAGGGATTGCAATGCACTATGTGAATTTGTATCGTACTTTTGCAATATGACAAAAAAACAAAATTACGAAATTGTCAAAAAATACTGATTTGCTTTGCTTCATGTGAATCCTCCATCCAAAATAAGTAAGCATAAAAACAATTCAATTCAAAAAAGGTTTCCAACGTGATTTAATTTCAATAAGTCTTACATAATTAAATGAGCTTGGAATTAATTGATGATTCAAGAAAATCAAGTATGGTAGGGGAACCTGGGGAGCCTTGACCACGTTTTCAGATAAACGTTTTTGTAAATTTAATTTTGAAAATTGAAATATCATATGATAACAAATATTGAAGTACATTCTATTGGCAACAGGAATATATTTGCGATAATGTAAATAATACATTTTTTCTTTTCTAAAATTAATATTTTTTTAAACTTAGGTTAGCGGGTCAAGCCTCCCTTAGTAAAGAAGGCTTGACCCATGGTATGGGAGGCTTGACCCGGGTAGTGATATATAATTGCAAAACGAGAAATAGAAAATATTTTTTTATTAATTATGTAAATATTAAGTATACATGTTTTATCATGATAATTGAATGTTCAAAAATTATTTTTAAGATCATGTATACATTAATATTTATAATTGAATTTATGAATCATTGTTTTCTGGATAAATAAAACTAAATGATTGTTCACATCGTCGTGACTTCATACTCATCATTTAGTACCAATACTCGTGTAACTCGCCCAACAAAATGACACAACTCTCTTTTTGTTGCAAATTTTACAACAGCTAAGTCGTCAAAATCAAATTTATTATTTTCTACTATAAAATCTTCTATTTCTTCTTCAGTGCAGCTAAAAGGTGTGTCAATATTGTATTTATCTGTGTTAGTAGTAATAATTTATTGATAAAAAATTAGTATTTATAAAAAAAAAATAATTATAACACAGAAACTTTTTGAGAAAAATTAACTTAAATTTGCAAATTTTCCTCAAAAACCAGATTTTTTTTCTTGGAATAAATCTAGAGATTATTCCAAAATTAATTAGTCGTTGCTTAATGTGATCACTTTGGGACAAATACAATTTGATTACAATAACAGAAAAGAATCCAGGAGACAAAAAAAAAAGATTTTTTTCCAATTAAGGTGCACTTATTTTGGCAACCTCAAATTAAAATCACAATGACTGAACTGAATGCAGTTTTAAATTATAAATTATTAAATTAACAGAATGGAAATATCTGAATTATAAAAAGTTAAAGCTAAATTATGTAATTTTTAATCACATAGTAATAGGTGAAGTAAAATGTGATCGTTTTTCCTGACAGTTTCAAAGCATTCAGCTTTTCTATATTTTCCAGCATGTTTTTGCTTGTTGCTTAAGTTTTAACTTAACTTCGCTTTGTTTTTCAATCTCGACTGAATTCTTTAATAGTTTACAAAGTAATGGCAACAATGGAGGTCCTACATCAATGCATGCAACATGTCCAGCGACTAAATTTTTTTAGGTGCAAAAGAAAGTTTTCTTAGGGGGAGTCTGTGGTCACTGGGGGCAAAATTTCTGTAGCTTCATTTCTAGAAAAAATTTGAACTGCTATTAAAAACCATAAAATGCTACACACAAAGTTAGTCTCGTCAGGGTTTGCCCATGTATTTCTGTTAATTGAGGAACAAAAACGGGGAAAAATTGAAAGTTTATGAAAAAGTGATAACAATAAACGAAGACGCTGATTACAATATCCGACTTTTTTAACGTGTGTTAACATACAAGTGTTCCGGGACTTCGTGATTCTGATAACATTAAGCGAATGATAACATTAACCTTGATCACATTAAGCGGCGCCTACTATATGAATGAATCATAATTTAGTTTTTGATATGAATTATTGCAACAAAAATTCCATTGTAAACAATAACTGATAAGTTAATATTTGTTAACAATCAAATGCCTTGGTTTTATTATAAACATTCAAAATATATAATAACCATATATATTATCCCCATAAAGTAACTATTGTAATTATAAATTGTTTTTGATAAATAGTATTTCTAGAATTAATAAACTGTTTAAGTAAGGGAGCCTTGATCCAGTGGGTCAAGCCTCCCCACCTACCCAATTTGTACAGAGCAGCACATGGTGAGGTTAAGCCTAATTCAAGGAAAAAACTTTATAATTATAATAACAGCTTAATATTATAGTGTTTAGAAAATCCCATTTGCAAAAGTATAAACTAATTACATTTGCTGAAAAGATCGTACAAACTATGCTCAAAATTCTTAGTTTTTAGTTTGAAAAACGTTTTTTCTAAATATCTCCACACATCTGATAGCTAGATGGATAAAACTAAGATGGGTGCTTAATCACATCACTACCTTTGACTGCCATATAGTGAGAAACAGCTAAAATATTTTTAAATACAAAAATTGAAGGGTGGGTCAAGCCTCCTTTATGGTCAAGGCTCCCTAGTTACCCCTACTGTTAGTGTTAGTAATATATATTTTCTGCATCTAAAAGTAATCATAAAATCAACTACCGAATGAAAGTTTGATGTAAAACAGAAACAATCTTTTTAGTCAACTCCTTTAGTAGTTACTCAAAGAATATTCAAATTGCTCGCAGGTTCCTTCTAGACATTTATGACGTCACATAAGATATTTCTTCTGGCTTTCAAGCTCAAAGTTTATTTTACACTTGTTTTACTCTGAAAATTAAAAACTTCTTTACTTAGTAAATGCGTGAATACACGTACAAAACACCGAAGAATGGGAAACCTTGAGGTTCAAAATTAAAAGAAACGACACATTTTATTTTAGTGACACAGATGTCACATGCTCTCAAAAGCACAATTTCCAGAAATCTTAAAAATGACACTGTCTCTGAAATAAAGAACGGATTAAAGTTTTTTAAAACTCACTAGTCAGTCTACACCGATTTTCATTCGTTGCTCATCATTGGTTTATACGCAAAAGACGCTTCTGCAAGATTTAAGATCTCAGCCTTCCGCAACTTACTACGCACTAGTTACATAATTCGAAATTTTGAAGTTCTGAGGAGAAGATGTTTCACAATTTCCTTGATACTTGACTCGAAATAGTTTTCTTTTGATTTTATGGGGAGAAGAAAATATGTGTCATTTTCAGCCTGCTGCATGAGATATGTATGCCATGTAAAGCAATTGAAAAACTAAGTTTTAATAGGGGTTTCATTATCGTCTTCCGTATTAGAAACGTTATTCATTGGTCAACGAGCGAGGGGCCGTTGATCTGCCATTTTCAATGGCCCCCTCGACCGTTGAAAATGGCAGATTCCAAGAAAAGTATTTTCTACTTCGTAAAAGATTGATGCATCATTTGGGAAACAATCCAACATCTCCTAACTCAAACTAACAAAAAAAAAATAAAAAGCCCGTTAAAATAATTCGTTTATTCGGGGTTTATTATTCTGTAAATAGGGGTATCCGTCTTTTGTTGGGGAAAGAAAAATTGTTAAGTTACGAAATTCATTAACTAGAGGTTCGTTAAACTGGGGTCCGCCTGTAACTGGTTTAATATTTTTTTAAATTAATTTTTATACAGTTTTAACTACGTGTATTGTTTCAGAATGTATCAAAAGTAGTGAAATATGGTCAATAAATAACTGAGAGCAATGAACGCGCTATAGTTGGCTACAGGAACGGTGACATGAAACTTGTCGAAGTATGCCGACAGCTTGGAGTAACGAAGGCAACTTCAAAGAGACATTTGAGGCACTGAGATATAAGGAATGTATGTGGCAAAATTAAAAATTTGGAGATAGCCGGTAAAAACTGTAGGTGAGCCTCTCCTCTGTCTTGGGGAAAGAAAAAAAGTACTAGTAGCTCTGGTAGGTGCTGTGATGAAATATTATTTAGAAAAACATTTCAAAAAAGCCTACCTAGGACCTAATTTTAAAACACATTTTACTGAAAACTTGAAAATCTCTTGCTTCTCACTGCCTCATATGAGGCAGTGAGAAGCAAAAGGGTGCAAGTGGACATTTTCAAGTTTCGAATAAAACGCGTTTAAAGATTAGCTCCTAGGTAAGCTTTTATTGAAATTTTTTTCTAAATCATACTGTATAGCAGCAACTACCAGGCCTACCAGTACCAGGCTGGTAGGCGCTGTCAGGCTCTTGCTCCAAGACAAATGAGAGGTTCATCTACCATGTCTACTGGTTATCTCCAAATTTTTAATTTTGACACTTGCATCCCTTTGCTTCTCACTGCCTCATATGTAAAGTAAAAAAGAGTCCCAAGTAAAATGTGCTGTTGATAAAAAGCAGTAAATTGGGAGTTACACCCGCCGAAGGAGAAAAATAATTACTGAAATATGTTTTGAAACTGCAGGACACTTTTTTTGGAATTGTTTTTAAATATTTGCATGAATTTTCCTTTCAAGTGGCTGAGAGAAATAACATGTTTCGCATATTTCATAATTAAAAAAATATATATGCTGGAAAAATGGCATTATGATTTCATGCGTCGACACGTATCTGCTTACCACATAATACTAAAATAGTTCGTGTCTCTGGTTTCAATAAGGAAAAAAGTTTATAAGTTCTTTAAAATATTAGAGAGCATTGTCGTCGAGTACAGTCATTATCTACAAATTTTCAGCACCGGATGAAACAGAGCCCCTAGCAGTTCAATAGAGGCTCAAAAAGATTTAAGCTGAGAAAAGTGAGTCATATGTTGGAAACGATCAAGTAGTGAACGAGGTGCGTTGAAAACAGCTGACTTGAATGAGCGCGGGGAGAAGGGGGGGGGGGGGGGGTAGTTACTCCTATGCTGAAAAAGTTTTTTTAAAACATATTTTTTTTTTAAATAATCAATTATTTGCAATATTTTTTAACCTGATGGAATAATTATTTGCGATATACTCACCACTTTTTCTTATTATAGAATGTAGATCAACGATGGAAACTCAATGCTCCATCCATTGAAACCGGCACCCACAAATAGACCACATGATAAGATATTTTTTTCTCCAATTTCTTTCCCTTATTAAACGTAATCATCATAAAAGCGAATGTTCTTATTAAACGACTAATATACTGAGTTATTATTCCTATAGCCAACATAAAATTCGAGTTGGAGCTACTTTGTAAAAAAAAAAAAAATGTCATAACTATTACGTGGTCCATCGACGGCAACCATTCCCTACTATTAAATACTTTACTTTAATAAACTACTCATATTTTTCTCTTATGATGTACAATTGAGGCAATTCATATTTGAGAGACTTCAGCACCTTTCAAAGACTTTTATCGTCATTTGAGGCAATATCATTCTAAATTCAGGGAAAAATATCGATGCTCAGTTAAAATGATTTACAAGACGGTTTTATGATATTGATATCCACCATCCACTAAATCTTCTGCTTTCACATACATTTTTAAGAGACTTTTTCGGCGTTATTACTAAGTATTACAGTCGCATTCGTTTATTGCGAAACCGTATGTAACAAATTTTCAGAAACACAGTGATAGCTTCAATTCCTTACTATGTTTTACTGTGTGTTATTTAACTTTCAACATATAAATTACAGATATAACAAATGTTTTGTCTGATCCCTCCCACTTCGCTATAAAGGGGGAAGACTAATAAAAAAAATATTTTTTCTCGCTAAATTTTTTTTTTCTGTAGATGTAAAAATGGCATTCGTGTAGTTCATCTACATTTTTTTCCACATTATTCGTTTTTTTTTTGCCATGATCTCGATAAAATCTAAGATATTTTTTTCCTGTAAAAGATATTTACAGATATAACTATTATTTGTTTTTTAATATGTATAAATGCTCTTTAGAATTTTTAAAGGGCTGAAGTTCATCTCGGATTGCACGGTAAAATAAGCACAGTTTTTGAAAAAAATTGATAAAAGATCAGTTCTGCAAGCAAATCACCTTTTTTAAGGGTAAATTGAAAATGATAGGGGTGGAACAGATGCGTACTATTATGATTTCTTAAGTTAGAAGGTTTAACATTGAAAATAAAAATAAAAAAAATCAGCCAATCTTATTTTAACAGTTTCAATTGCTTTCAATCTTATTTTACACGATGCTGAATTCGTACTTAAAATATAACGTGGAAAATACGCTTGGTGGAAAAAATTGCGAAAAATAGTGGGAAAAAAAAACTTAAATATATTTTTAAAAATAGTATTCAAAATTTTCAATGCATAAGTAACGCTTCTAAGGGTGTTAAAAACAATTATTACTACAGTATATGTGAAATCAACATTCTGTGTTTATTTATTTTACGAAAAAAATACTCAAAAAAAAAAAAAAAAAACTGAAAAATAGTATTGTAATGTACTAAATAAATTTTAATGAAAATAAATTGAAATATAGGCATTTTTTTAGCATGACTGTTTTTTTTTTTTAAATTTCATACATGATTATTAAAATGTGTTATTCCACACTTTCCAAAAAAAAAAAAAAAACTACTTAAACGTGATTAAAATTCTCCACTTATTCCATAGCTTATGGGCACAACTTTCTGAAATTTTTACGGGATTTTCTCTTATTTCAGTTTCAATTATTGCAATTTTATCGATTAGACATAAAAAATATTGCAAATAAATATATGCCAATGAAACACGAATACGTCTACAAAATATACCTATTTCTAAATGTAGTCACAATTTCAACCGTTTTGCTACGACCGCAGCAAAATCACGGAAAAATTACGAAATGACATAAAAATGATCTAGATAAAAATATTCTATGATCTAGATAAAAATATTCAAATATTATATACATTTTCACGAATATTTATGTTTCACTTATTTTTGTTCGAATTCCGAAAAACGGTACTCCAAACAAGTCAAAGCCTTTTTAAAATTATTATTATTATTATTTTATTTAATGCTATTATTTGTGTTACAAAATATTCAATAAGTATTGTACTCCCACGCGACATATTCATGTTTCAATGTTAATAACAAATGTTGCTGTTGTGAGCTAAGATTACTTCATTCACTCAGCATCCCAGCTTTTGTTCTGTTCCGATTTTTTGTTTCTAACTATGCTACATATTTTTTGCTTCTATTATGAACTTAATGTATCAATTAAGTCTGCTCTCTCAGACTCCTTCAGATAAAACCAGCCCAGAGAAATAGCTGGGAATCTAAGTTACTGAAGTGCACTTAATAATTTTCCTTTTTTTTTTTTTTTTTTTTGAGCGACCTAGAAACACATTTATTTTTTCAAAACATGTTCATAGTGATAAGAATTGTTTAACATGTAGCGATAGTCTTCCGTTGAAAAACATGAGTAGGTTCTGTTAGAGTAAAAGGAAACATGATATGAATTAAAATAAACTCTATTTCTACACTGAAGCTCTGTTCATAAACTACGCTGTTAGTGAGAGCAAAATACACAGCTTATATAAAACGTTCTGAGTGTTTAGCGTGTCTCTAAACAGTTGTGTAGGAGTCACCATTGTTTAGAGAAAACGCTGGGAAAAACCTATAGTTTTTAAAGTTTAGAGTTTTAAACATTTTCGTCTTAAAGGGCCTAGAAAGGCAAAACAACTGGTTTCAGGTATTTTTACTTGCTATGTGGAAGGTTACTAAATATATATATATATATATATTTTTATGAATTTATCTCCTCATAGTTATTTCAACGTGCAATTTATACATTTCCATTTACCACATAAGCGCTAATTGTTCATTTTACCTATTCTTTTGAAAATTGCGATTTATTGCAAATTACACTTTAGAGTACTTTAAATAAATTCATCACATAAGTTCATTTTTTGTATGATTTTTCTTTACAAATGATTTCAGATAATATTTAGAGTATTTAGCAGGCGTCATGCAATCTATGGGCCATAAATTGAGTATTGTTGGTTTTTAAATTAAACTTTTAAACTGAACGTGTATGGTAAATTTATCTATTTTCACCAACTTCATGATGAAATTAATGTGTTGTTTTCATTAAACCTGGTAACTGGTATAAAATGAAAGATTTTGGGGTAAAAAAAAATGTTCTCTTCAACTGAACAACAGTCATAAAGTCAAAATTTTCACTTCCAGTTACTCTCAGAGAGTGTACTCTTGGAGACACAATGCACAAACTTTTGTCTCTCAATTCATCCGAAAGAAAGAAGAACAAAGAAAAAGGATTTAAAGTTGAAACATTGAAATGTTATTTTCTTTTGCTCCAACTAGCCTTGCATAAACGTCATTGATGAAGACGTAAAAAGAAAAAAATCGCGTAAATGATTGCGGGTCATATGGAAAACGCGTGGTTATGGATGAAAGGATATCAAATGTGGCCAAAACGGTCGGAAAACAGTTTAAAAAGCAAAAACAAAGAATTAACTATTAGTTAACGACATAATTGGAAGCGCAAACTAAACTAATAAAGAATAAAATACTACCGGACGAAAATCAAACAAAGAAGGAATAGGATTGTTCTGGGCGTAAAACTGAGTGGAAGTAGATTGAATAACTGAAACTCCGGAGAACACGAAATACAATAAAGATTCAATTTGTATAAACAAGTAAATAAAACACATAATTCAAAACTGAGAAAGAAAATTTCATAAGAAAACTTCAAAATAAATAAATAAGTAAATAAATAAATGAATAAATAAATACAGAATTCATAATAAAAGAATAAAGCAAAGTTTGTTGAAATAACACTCTAAAATTAAATAAAGTGTAAACATTGTTATCACTACGAACAACAATCTTTAAATCTTTGATATTTTCTATTAAGTTGTACATTTTTTTTTCTTTTGATTCTTCTGGCATATGTCTCTGAATTTTGGCACACTAAATTTTGTATTTTAAAAGCTTTTTAAATTGCTTTAATAATTCAACGTTACATTTTTCTTTATAGTTGTTCGCATTATAATGATTCGTAATTTACTTGAATATCTTTGTCATGCTAAGCAAGTATGGCAGCTATTGGTCTAACCAGTCTATTCCATTATTTCAAAAATGTATGTATAAAGCATATTTGAAAAGATTTGGAAATTCAACAGACATGAAAGTGCAATGTTTAAATTCTAACATCATGAGAAAGTTTTTTGTCCATGAACTAGGTCTGCAGCATCACAGTTCAACAACAATCCCCATTAAAAAAAAAAAGAAAAAAAAAAAAAAACTCCTCGTATTGAAATTGAGAAAATGTCAATACAATACATCAGACTGCCAATAAGCCAGTAAAACCACAGAAGCTACAAATAAATCTCCTGCCGAAGTTTCTCAAATGTTGTTAAGAAGAACCTTAACCTTTAGTATTTAAGGAAACAATGAGTAACAACAATGTCAGTTTCACCATTCAGATTTGTATGCCACTTTTTTTATGTGTTGCACGCCAAATGTGCAACTAAATTCTTCAATATTACTGATTTTACGCATTTTAGATTCAAAAATTAGCAAGGGTGTCATTTTTCCACAAAATATCCGTTTGCCAAAGTTGTCCGAAAATACCTAGTTCACAGTCAGGGGAAAATGATATGAACGAGATTATTGGAGTTTTCAATTTTAAATGAAACATTTGAAAGAGAAGATGAACTTGTGGTAATCAAACGCAATTTATTGGTTCTAAATCCTTAAATGTGAGAGATACTTATTAGAAGAGATTTAATGGCCATTTACATAACAACCGTTCATCACATCCGTCACGTTTTCAAACGAACATACATTTTCGCAAAATAAAGGAACATTCACACGTAGGTAATGTGCTTACATTAAACATGTAAGTGTTTACCCAATGCAGAGACATCGTGCTCATCAAGTGAATAGCAAATTAAACATTCATGTACATGTTCATCATGTTTAGCAGTTATTAAAGCAGAAAGATGTCAGATAAGATAATTATTCGTTAACTAGAAAAATTATTTAATGTAGTTATTATAGCTAAAATAGTTATAAGTGCTAATAACTTTAATACCTTTTTTACGTAGTTCATATAGAATTAATATACATTTAAAACATTTTTCTATTGAAAAAAAATAAAGAAGTTAGCTTATTTGCTTCGTTAGTCATTCATACCGTTTTTTAATGTTACAAGAAGTATATCAAACTTAAATTAATTTTCTTCATAACATGCGTTACATAAATTTATTAATGGATAAATGAAAAAATAAATATTTAAGAAAGTGCTGAGTTCTCTCATGTTTTCCCATCTTGTAACTGTTTGAATTTAAAGCACTAAATCAAAAACTCTTCTTTCATGCCATTAAACTGGAAGCTTTAGAAGCGGAAAACAAATATCCGCTAATTAATTAGCCTTCCGTTGACGTGTTGCATGAGTAAAAGTAATTGCCTTCTTACAAGTAAAGAAACAGATTACACAAAATCGCTCTGCTGGATTCATTAATTTGCTCGTCTTACATTTAAAGGAACTAATTTTCGAAAGCTCGGTATTTTGTTGGAGTATTAAATCTCCTAAGCATAAAATATTTAAGCAGGCGTAATTTCAGACTAAATATTTAATGGTAATATATGAAAATGAATAAAATTATAATGTTTTTACCAGTAGGATGAAAACATACATTCATGAAACATACATTCAGAAACCCACTTTTGTAACAAAAAAAAAAAAAAAGAAAGAAAGAAAGAAGAATTGATTTTAAGACGTAAAATGAACTTTAAAGCAAAAAGAAAAAAACATGGATGCAACGTTTCCCTAATATTTCACAATTTTTTTCCTTTTTTTAAAAATCTCGGTAGTAATAATTTTGGATTTCCAGGAGTTACTGCTGCTATATTTTAATCTAATCTTTTTATTTTCTAATAACATTTATTCAGAAACAAAGCGCTTCCATAAGGCAACAATGGTTAATTTAGTTAACAAATTTGGCATTTAATTTAACAAAGAAAACGTAAATGTCAACTATTGAATATTGCGTAACACAAACAATTTAAGATAATAGCGAAAGCGTTCTAAGGTTTAGTTATAAAGTTAAATCACAGCAGAAGTATATAAACGTTTAATGTCAATATGTAAAATGCATCAATAAGCTGTGAGTTTACCGCTTTCAAAATACACATACATTTTCCCCGCAATTTTATTTTGTGGCGTTGTTGGGTTTTAACTGAACTTGCGTTACTTTGAAGTGCATATATCATACTTTTTTTTTGTGACCAAGAAGATTATACAAAAAAAAAATAAAATAAATAATAAATAATAATTTGAATTTTGACATCTTGAATTCAAGTTATGTTTTTCGCAATCACTAGTGTGTGTAGGGGGTATGTGTATGTGTGTAGGCATGTGTGTTTGTGTCTGCGTGCAGGTATGATTGTGTGGGTCGTTGTGTGTATGAGTGTTTGTATGGGAGTATGTGTATATGGGCATATGTGCTTGTGTCTGTATGCAAGCATGAGTGTGTGGGTAGTTCTGTGTAGGTGTGTGTGCGTGTGTGTGTGTATGTGTTTGAGTGTGTGTATGTGTGTGTGTGTGCGTGCGTGTATGTATGTATGCGTGTAAGTGTAGGACACTGACGCAACCTGGAGACTTTGCCCGCTAGAGGAGCAGCATCGTGAGGTGCGACACCCAGTCAACGGTGGTGCTGCAGAGGGTGCTGGTGGGAAAAATAAAATGATAGCACATTAAAACAGTCAAATGAAAGCAATAAGCAATCGTGATTGCTCAAAAAAAAAGAAAAAACCCTCTTGTAAAAATTGTGTGATTATAAAAAACCGTTCGGTAATAACAAGGCTTTTTAAACCTCTAAATTTTCTCTTTCTTTCCGCCGAAATCATCATCCATTGTGTTAGTTTTTAAAGCAAAACTGTTACTCAAACTACAGTTAAAAAAATTTTTAGTCATAGCATTACAACTAAAGAATGCATTCACTCAAACTTCAAACATTCGTATATCTTTTAAGTTCAATGAAGTTTTCAGAATTATTTTTTTTAATACATAAAAATTAACAAAATGTATACTTTCAAGATCGCAAATAACGTTTAGAAATTAGTTAGGTTCTTATTTTGCTATAAATAAATGCAGCATGAAAATTAAGATGCGATACCAAAAAATATACTAAAAATATTATACCAATAGGAAGCGGAGTTCCTCAATTAAATTGTAAGGAAACGGTTGATTAAAACAATGATATGTAACAAAGAAAAAAAAGAAGTTGCAATGGCACATTTTAATATGAAGACATCCCCTAAACAAAATGTCAATCATAGAATTTTATCGAGTACAATCACGGAAACTTGACCCAGTGTTCTGGGTGGTCTAAAAGTATCTTTCTTGACAATGGAAGCCCAAGAAGCCAATCCGTTAAACCAATCGAAACAAAATTTTACGTATGGTTACTTGAAGGTATACGCGCGAGATTCTGATGATTTTAAACAACTCACGGTGTCAGTGAAGAAATTTCTTTGTTTTTGAACGAAAATACCCTTTTTCTCATTACACAAAATTATCAGCGAATTGAAAAACAACAAATACCATTGGAATGAATGACGGCTGACGAAAATTATACAGCAACTAATTTGAGCACGAGACTGATTAATCACGTTTTTTTTACGCTCTTTCTGTTTTTTTTTCACAAGTAGAGTTTTGTACGCGATGACTGAGATTTGCGCTTCTTGCACTGTGTAATCCTGTGAATTATGCAAAACTTGTCGAAGCTCATTCTCTCTCATGCTGTCATTGGTTCTTTATAACTCTCTTGTATGTAAATGCTCTTAATGCGGAAATTTTAGATTCGTGCCTATCGTTTCAAAGGCATTTGTGATTTTTCTGTACGCTGATTAATTTACACAAGAAAAACAAAATAGGGGTTACCGTTTCAAAAATTAAAAATTCGTACTCGAACCTTATTCATGGGCACTGCGTTGTTTCAAATTCTCGCGTTGTTAAGCGAGTGACCTGCTAAAGCTTCGCACATGTGGAAAATTACTTTTGGGACACCCTATACACTGTCTCTAAATATCATAAAAAGTTTTTTTTCCCTGAATTATTCCCATCTTTTGGATATTCCACTGAACTTCTTTTTTAAAAATATAAAAAAATGAGCGTCTGACTGTGACACGCAGTCTATTTGTTTTTGCTTGCTTTACAGAAATGCATCTTTGTCACCCTGAAATAGTCATAACTTATGGATATGTATTTTAAGGTCATTAACTATGTAATAAAAATACAAAGTGTTATTTCTTAGTATCAGATTGAAATATTAATTAAAATACTCGACTAAGAATAGTCATGAGAAAATTATTATGAAATCAAGTTTCGCTCGCAATTATACCCTTAGTATTAGGACCGTAAATTGCAAACAAGGAGATGGATTAAATTTCCACATCTCAATGCATTTTATCCAGAAACAATTACCTGCATCATATTGCGTTTCATCTGAACTAAGATAGGATAAAGATTGCATTTCATTGCATATGCGTTAGCTTTGCAGATATAAAAGGAACTAAGCAGTCTTATCAGCAATTATGTCGTAGTATATGGAGGTAATTTTAGTCTACCGAAGGGAAAATGAAATGCTACAGGTTTTGGAACGTTAAAAACAAAGGACACATTCATAGCTAAAGTGGATTTAGTCCATGGATGACTTAATTCATTTTAGCACTAAACTCCTAATACAATAAGATCGCAAAGAGCATTGTCTTGAATGAAGCATTCAAAGCTATATAGAGCCAAATATTTCGTGGACTTGATCCACATTAGCTCTGAAGTCTTATACATAGCTTAAAGAAAAAGCAATCGTTTGAAAAGGAAATTTCAATTTAGTTCCTGAGTTCAATTTGTACAAACGAAAATGTTCAGTTAGAAATACTAAACTGCACTCATTAGATCTAAATCAAACTTTGAACTATTCATTGACTGTGACCTATTATAAAAAACGTCTCAAGCATTCCTCAACATTAACGCAGATTGATAATTTACCTTGTTGAAATGAAACCCTGGCAGGAATGAAAATAATTTAGCTCTCCAAAAGTGACACAAAAGTCAAATTTTGTTCAATAAAAATTATACTTTCGTTCATTTTTTAGTTTTTTGTTCCTAGAAATATACATTAAATGTTAACATTTCATGACTTATGCTGTTCCATTATCTGTAACCAAAAAGTTGAAAATCTAATTTTGGCGCCGTGATGAAAAGTATAATGCATGAATATTGCCGAGGAAAAAAATCTGCGTACCTCGAAAAAGAAACACACACAAATTTAAATGATAATAATAAGAAACAACTAAACAGAAGATTTCAATGGTCACTTGACTTCCGAAGCGAACGAAACGTCTTGCTTTCCAAACAAAGAATGGCAAGCATGCCAAATCTAGAGGTGGGCAATGTCGTTCTTTTTAATGATCCGTTCATCTGAGGAATGTTCATTCTTTTGGTCCACTCATTCAACTTGTTCATTTGAACGACTTGGTGCAGGTGATCTTTCTGCCCGACATATTCACGTACATTGGAAACGTTTCATTAGAGAACAGATTATTAATTTGTTTGAAGGAAAAATAATGAAAATGATCTAAAATTAAGAAAATGCGTATGGAAAATGAATCAAAAAGTTTTTATTCAGGTTTAGATATATCAAGCAATTACGTTTCATTTTGTAAGATATTTTGCAGTTGCCAAACGGTAACATATGTTTTCCATTCCAAAAACCGCAGGTTCCATTTCAGCATGTCAAAAAATTAAGTTATTAAGTTTTCCCAGCTACAGCACTGTATAGTATATACAATATTACCGATAGAAAATATATAACGAAAAAAGTAACCACAAATATATCAGTAACTCAGCTGGAGTACCGGGCAACTTCATTTTAAAAGAAAGAGTCACCTAAGAATATTAGGTAGCTTCAAAATTGTTCTGCAGTACCGATTAGAACGGAAAAAAACAAAACAAATTTTTTGAATGGGGGGAGAAGTAGACATTAATAATTCTTATTGTAAATCTAGATATTGAGTTCAAAATAGGCGACTTGGAAGTCGCAAAGCAAATTCAAAATAAAGTCAAATCAGTAAAGTAGATCATCGGTTTCCAACAAGTGGTTCGCGAACCCTTGGGAGTTCACGAGAGGTTTTAAATGGGCTCGCGAAAATGTTATTGTAATGGTGGAATTTTAACATGCTAGTTTGAGGTGAAGTTTAAGCTTTTTTTACTGTCATTTATTCATTTACCTCTAGCCCATTCGGTACTTTTTGGAAACAAATGAAGGGCTACGGGGAAGATATTTTACGTCGTGTAAATGTCTGCAACTTCATATATATATATTATATACTATGTTTACTCATTTAATGTGTTCTCTAAACATATATCAATATTAGAACTCGTTTAGCTTAAAAGTATTAACAACAATAGTTGTATAGTTTTGCTATCCGACTAGAAGCATAAATAAATATTTTACATCTGAAACGGAAATATATTACTTTACTGGCGCCAGTAAATATTTGTAAACAACAAAACAAAATATGAAAGAATTCTTTCTCAAAGAATTTGAAACATTTCGAAAGACCGCCACTGAAAGAAAGATCCCGGCATTTTTATGTCATGTTAGAGAATTGCATGCCGTTCAAATCCACGTCTCGCAATCTATTTTTATGCTATTTTTGATAAATGATAGAAGATCACAGAGGTTCAGTGGTAACATAATAACAAGTGTAACTGTCAGGAACAAGTCATATCAGTCGTTGTTCTAAGAGTTATTCGAAAGCAAAGGATGAACATTATACCTAATGCGATCTGGAATGGGTGTTGCAGCAGAAAAGTTTTATGGTATTATCGAATAAGCAGGAGAAAAAAACAATTCCAGTCCGAGAAGAAGATATTGTCGTTCGAAAGAGTAGAATCCAATCTGGGTTCGTTCGTCTGTCATTATCGTCCTGTATTTTGTTAGCTTTAAAAAAGACATATTAAGGTTATTTTTGTTGTACAACGCAAATATTATAGCTACATTAGGATTGAGCTTTGGAAAATCAAATCGTTGAATATTTTGTAAGAAAACCGTATTTTAACTGGTTTAAACAGTATTAGCTATTCCCAACCTCTTTATACCATTACCCAGCTTACAATGATAACTGAGGCCATTCTACAGTCACGCGCAGGACCATCCGACACTATAATGTCCCCAACATTTTGTTATAGATCTCAATATTTTAATTAAACATAAGTAAAAGCATTTTTTATTCTTCGCATTGAGACAGTTAGATATATATTGCTTAATTTTGATTTCTAAATTTTAACTTATTTGCATGCATCACGTGCGGGACATACAAAGTCATCCTCTTTTAACTTGCTGTATGAATTAGTTAATATGTTCCTCAATTTATTTAGCAATGACAAAACAAATTGTAGCTTTTTAAATATAAGTTCGAAAGTGATGGAAACTTATATCATTTAATGAGAAATGATGATTTAAACCATTGAAAAAAAAATGTGTGGGATCATTCCTCGAAAAGTAGCCACTTCGTCCCGCACATGACGGTTCATGTTTTTTAATAAAAATTAATTATTTTGAATGGTAATAAAAAGTATTTTTGCTTTAGAAAACACACATACGTTTGTAATTTATTAAACAAGAACTCTTTTTACTTTCTTTTACAAAAAAGGAAGTATTGTATTCGCGAAAACATTTTCACTCAAAAATCGGCCTTAATTCGCATCTCTGAATAAATGTTGAGTTTTGTTTTTCGACCCGACCACACGTGGATATATGCCTAGGAACCTACCGACACCCGAAATATTCATTTTGGCGACCCCCGAGTTAATTACCAAGAATTTTCTCGTGACGTCCGTATGTACGTATGTATGTGCGTATGTGCGCATGTGTGTATGTATCTCGTATAACTCAAAAGCGGTATGTCCTAGAAAGTTGAAATTTGGTACGTAGACTCCTAGTGTGGCCTAGTTGTGCACCTTCTCTTTTGGTTGCATTCGGATGTTTCTAAGGGGGTCTTTTGCCCCTTTTTGGGGGGAAATCATTGTTAATTTCGATGTAAACTCAAGTGGTGTTATAATTTGTC
Source organism: Uloborus diversus (assembly GCF_026930045.1). NCBI lineage: Eukaryota > Metazoa > Arthropoda > Arachnida > Araneae > Uloboridae > Uloborus > Uloborus diversus. Next base: position 40,343,581 of record NC_072731.1, read on the forward strand.
GGACACTTGGCGATATATTGCCAGTCTTTTGGTCGCCATATTTTGTCGCCAACTAGGGGACAAATATAACGATTTTTTTTGTTTTAAATTTTGTTTCAATTTGGCCACTGTTGGTGATATTTAGAGAGTAAACTATATTGAATCACAATAAAACTGCCAATAATGGGGAAATGACATTAAACTGGAGTAAAATGGAAGTCATGTGATGCACACATCAGCGTTTCATTATTATTTTAAAGCATTACTTTTCATGCAAAAACTGAGGCATCAAATGCAGGACAAAATGACCGTTTTCCATGGAATGGCCTATTGTCATATACTCCCCTCCTCCATCTACTTTCTCGCACTTCGGAGAAAAACAACAAAAATAATGTTTTTTTTTTTTAATTTCATGTTTACGACACTGTACTGTATTTATCCAATTCCACTCGTTTGGTCGCTAGGGCATTAGACTGTGGGATCTTTAATACGTGTCTAAGCAACAAGAAAAAGCTGATAGTGCAGGGCATTCCTCTATATGTAATGTAATCAGATCTTGGCAAAAGCTGTAGCAGATTTAGAGCTAGCCGAGTTGCACCACTATTAGGACGACTACGTATAACTTTCCCTTGCATAAATCATGTCAAGCTTTAAAGGGGGGGGGGGTTGCAAAACTGGGACAGTTTGGGACAACAGGGATGTAGGGAGTTAAAAGAACTGTGACATCTCAATTTTTTTTACTATAAGAACAGGTTTCTGAAAAATAGCGTGACATTTGACATAGAAGGGAGGGGTAAAGTTGAAGTGCGTTAATTTGTGACAAAAGCGGGAGAGGACTCATAAATGGTTTAAAAAGTGTGACATGATGTATAAACAGTCCTTTAATTTAATACCTACAACTAAACAATTGAAAAGTGAGCTTTATTCTAAATAATATACACAATTGATAAGCCTTATTGAATTTGATAAAATCAATTCCAAAGTCGCGGATGCAACCTCCTGCATTTTTACAAGATATTCAGTAAATACTCTCTTTAGATAGACAGACATAGTTTTAAAAAGCTGAACGCATTTGTTTTTCTTAACTAACAAAAAAGAAACAAGAATATCATTCAGGTAATTATCTAACGTCTACATACCTAATGTGTTCGATTTACCGCAAAGAAACAAAAATCAAATTCCCACTTACTTTGTGTATTTTTTCACCAGTATCTCTGAAATAGTGAACAGTTAAGCCGCGGGAAGTTTATCGGCAACAAAGTATAAAGCATCACTGTTTTAGATGATAATTTTAGCCTCATTTTGCTCCAGGGAACATTTTAGAAAACGACCGGAATAAACCTTTAATGTTGTTGTCGATGCATTGCAATGACATTTAAACGATTGCTTTATCTGCATGCCCATTTAAATAAACGTGGTTTCTAAATCTTAAACGAATCGTAAAGTGCCTTTAAAAATAAATTTTTGTGCAGATATATCCATTGAAAAGATACTTTATCTTAAAAAGAAGAGTAGTTTACTGGGGACTGATTGTAGAAGGAAATTTCATTCACATTAATCTGCTTCTGTTTTAAGGTGTTTTTGTCTGGTGAAAAATACATAGTTAAAAAATGTTTTAATTTTACTAGCAACGTCTGATGTATTTTTCCAATCACTTCTGTTGAACCTCATCTGAAAGCACTTTAGGCTGTGAATTTGAATTTTTTTTCCATCACATGCACCATGTCATTAGGATGTGCTCTTAACAAGAAACATAGTAGTACAGAATTGGGCAACTCCCGCTATTTTTTTAACATTATGCTAATTATGGTTGAATCAATGTGACACACTATTACTTAAAAATCTTGACCATAATAAGCATCGGTAGAACACCATGTATGTCTTAACACGGATGAAATCTGCGACAAGTTGTCCCAGAAGATTTGCGCCAAAACATTACCGAATCCACGAAATTCCGTAAAACATCTTCGAGAAAATGGCTTCGACTTCAGCTATGTTAAAACATAGATGGTGTTCTAAAAAGCCTTTAAACTTGAGGGTAACTGTATAACTAACGTTTAGCTGTAACAAACATAGCGTTAAAAAAATAAGCGACGGTACGCCCAATTTTGTACTACTCTGCTAATAACGTTACTTCAAATTTCTCAGCAACCAATCTGAGCTTTGGCTTTATGCTCTTGAGATTGCCAGTTAAACTTCCCCCTCATCCACTTTAACTACTTCGTGCTGAAAGTTCTTTCATATAAATCTATAAAAATAAAATTTACCTTACGCAATAGAGTCAAAATGATACAACGTTTTCAAAACAGTAATGTGCTGCAATGCTTGTAGTACTGTACAGGATCATCCGTACCTGTAACTATACGAGTGCTCTGACTGAAGTGTCGAGACTGAATTCATTCTATTTACTCCAGAAACCTTATAGCGGTGGGACTTTGCGCATCATAAACGCGCATATTTCATCTCGTCTCAAAAAAAAAAATAAATAAATAAATAAATAAATAAATAAAATAAAAATAAAAATAAAATAAAAATAAAAATAAATAAAAAAAATCGGCAGGTGTGTACAGCGTGCCCACTGACTTGTTTCATTCGGAGTGTTTGCATACGTTCGTCAAAAACGGAGGAAAATATGAAAACACGGAGCAGCGTATCTGTATCAATGTTTGCTTTAAGCTCGGTAAAACAGGCATCGAAACGTACGAGATGATGATAACAGCGCAGAAAACGACCAGTGCTGTGGGCGTCCTCTCGCTGGATGCTTTATCATGACGGAGTTCCAGCGCACACTAGCAATGTTGTTCAGCAGTTCCTGACAAAACACAAAACAACCCAAGGAACAGATCCTACCTACTCATCGGACATGTCTCCTCCAGATTTCTTCCTCTTTCCTAAGATCAAGAACCCGTTAAAAAGGCACCGGTTTCAGGACATTGACACCATGAAACAGAATTCGGCGCAGTAGCTTCAGACCATCCCAAAGTCTGAGTTCTAGAAATGTTTCGAGGACTGGAACCGTCGTTGGGCCAAGTGTGTTACTGTCAATGGAGCATATTTTGAAAGAGATTGACTCAAAACCTTTATATGTATGGTATGTTTTTGCACTATAAATTCAGTCTCGATACTTTCCGAACAGTCCTCGTATGTTGTGTGAATCAATTGGATAATCCTATGAAGACAGCTCAGGTTTTTGTTTTTTTAATATCCCGTCTATAATTTGAACAACCCCTGATGTATTAACTCTCAAAGAACTGATTTGAAATTGGAATGTGAAGGACTTTGTGACTACGACAAATTCAACAGGCCCAAACAGCATCAGCACACAAGGATGATCTTTGACCGGCTGGTGTCGAACCCATGACCCTCCAGTTACATGTCCAACTCCTAACCTATCAGACCACAACGCTCCGGGGAGATTAGCAACTTGTTAATGGAAGTCGAAATGCAAACAACTTTTCTGTAAAATAAAGGGAATTTTTTATGGTGTTCTGAATGTATGTTTTTGCATGATGGCTAGTTAATAATAAGTACTATTACGCTATAAAATTCCTAATCGCAAAGTATAGAGACTATTTATGCTATAAATGAGGGGTTTTTTCTGTGATAACTTTAAAGATTACAAGGAAAAAGTAGTTTAATTACGTTAACTTAAAAAATTTAGTTAGTAGTCAAATTAGTTTAACGCAAGACTGTTTCTGGTAATTTTACACCAATATAAAAAAAATCAAATCTTGAAAGAAAAAAATCGAATACTAATTTGAAAAAAAAAAAGAAAAGAAGAGAGAAACACAAATTTATACAAGCAGAATTATGTAGAAATAGGAAAAAATTAATGGAAAACAAAAATCATAAGGCTAAACTACTCATCAAATAATGCAAGACATCTTCATCTGCAAAACATTACATTAATAAAAGACAACTAAAGCGACATTAATAATTGACTGTCTATGAATAAGACATTAAAGAATTTAATCTTTTTGAAAATGGTATTCAGTTCTTGCTTCATTAATTAGCGAATCATATGGAAAACATATACGGTTATTGCTGTTTTTTCTTAGTCTCAGATAATCATCAGCATTAAAAACGGCTTTCTAAAACAATTATAAAATTTTTAAGGCAAATTTCATTTTAATAAAATTAAGAAAGAGACGAGGAAATGTAGTTGTTTATTAAGCTGCTTTTCTTATCGTGTCTTTTTAGTACAGTTGCGTTCGGTAATAATTTATAGAATAAATATGCATTAGTTTTCATTAACATTTAATTTTAAGTTTGATTTCAAATTTGTTGAGCATAAAAATAAGTAATTAAAACCCTTTTATTTTTCAACATAACATGCTTATTATTGTCTCGTGTTTCTGAATACATTTACTTGTTTTCATTATTTTTTTGAATTTGGAAGTATAATACAATGTAAAGGATAGGAGAGATTCCCAGTATACTTGATCACATGTTTTCTAAAAATTGCTGCAGGTGTTTCTCTTTTGCAATTTAACTGTATTTTTCTCTATATAAATAAGTATAATCCAGTCGTACATAAGTTATACTTTAATTGCGTTAAGTGAAATCGAGTATGTAAAGTGAAACTTAAGCTGTTCACTTATTTTCTGTTATTATAGCTCAGAATTAGCTTTTAGTAACACATCTTCTCTGTAATTAAATTAGTTCCCCTGTAATTAAATAAAATAAACTGTTCTTTGTTTTACACGAAAAAGGGCGCTGCACAATATATTGGTATTAGAACCTGCTTTGTTACTTTGTAGCAGCAGATATTTCATATTTTTAGAATAATACAGTAGAATGTCAAAAATCCGAGTGTAAGAAGTCAAAAATCTGAGCACGCATTTCAAAGCTGTCAGTAGAAAATCAATTGTTTTGTCAAAATAGGCTATTGCCAATTTTTCCTTATAGATTTTAATTGCACATTCTTTCCATGAAGTTGGTGTACTTTGCTGAATCTCATTGCATGTTTTTTATATAATTACTGTAAAATAGTTCTTCACCAAGTACGTAGAGGACTTATATTTATAAAGGACTAAATATTTTTTTAAATATTTTTTCTTGTATTCAATAAACAGTTGAAGTTCATATCTGTCAAATCTCGTTAAAAAGGCAATTCTAACTGTACAATTATTTATGTACTGCATTGTACGTTACGTTCATACTTATTGTAAAACTTTTTTTTGTTTACTGACGTATTATTTTTTCGTTATTATTGAAAATCCTAAGAAATTAAAAATCTGAACTACTTACGGCTTTCCTCTAGTTTGAATGTTTGAACTTCTTTTGTATTTGTCTCAACTATTTTTTGTGCAAGTTGTAGTTAAAAATACACATGTTCTCAATTTCTTGTATTTTATGAAAAGGTATGTATACTTCGCGTATTACCATGCATTTCCTCATCGCAAGAGAAAGTGGTCCCATATGCGTCCTGACGGGGATTGAGTCTGTTGTTCATATTTCGTGTCCCACAGGAAGAAAGTAAAATCAAATCAAGGCCATGAGTCCATGAGCAGACTCTGAGAAAATCTGTCTCTTCTAGATGCGCACGGGAGAAAGTAAGCAGGAACGGCTTGGGTCACATTACATTTTGGGCAAAGATGATACATTTTTAGTCCAGGTACATACATCTGAGTTTGAGTGCGTTAACTACGAAGCGGAACTCAGTCTGAAACGTGGGAAAAGCAATGGTCCTTTTGTTGTATATCCCCCTGGTATAGCCTACACCAGGCTATAAAGATCCCGACGTGCTAGATCTTCATTAATGAGATCCTGCTCTTCACACAGTTGGCTCCATGAAGAGCCGAGACAAGCAAGAAGATGAGCAGGACTTGCAGTAAGGCAAAAGGATCAGGGAGTGAAACTCTTCTCCCCGTTTAAACACTTTAAATGATCAGGCTCTACGGGAACGAGCCATGACCGATTGAAGAGGACGAGGACCACTGCAATACAAGTGTTGGCCCGGCGGAATGCGTGGGATGGAATCCACTGAGGCGCACTTGTTTCTTACCACTCATATCGTAGAGAAGTTTCACGAGTTTTTGGCTTCGGATATCAAAGATTTTTGGTCAGTTTTTAAGATGCTGTAAATCAATCTTGTTTTCAATCAGTCAATATCAAAAATACTATTCTTGGAAGTGGTCAGGGAGCAATTAAGGGCTGCGTAAATAACTATGATCTCCGATCTAAAACTGACCAATAGTTGGGGTTTGGGATGATGAGTCTACCTACATTGTCCTAATTGTAAACCTATTGTGACCCTAATTGTAGACATGGTCCTATCATGTTTTGAATATGCTCATGGTCCTAACATATTCAAGACATCATGACTAACAACATAAACATTCCTGACAATTTAATTTTCGATATGAATTGTTTACTTAATTCTTTAACTACACGTTAAAAGAAAAAATATATACATATACACTGGTCTCAAAAAGTTAAGGTACAACATGTTTTTCGAAGCTCACCATTAAAAAAAATGTCAGTAACAATAAAATGCATAGTTTGCATGAATGATAATAACGAACTGTAAAACTATTTATGAAAAAACGTTAGTTACCACTTTCATTTTATAGAAAAGAACATATTTTTATGTGTGAGGAAAAAATATGCAAATATCAAGCTTTCGTACTTTTGTGTGTCAGTTGTGTTGATTTGTAACTGTTGTTTCAGTTTTGGGGACAATAGTCAATAGAGATTAGAAAATGTCTTAGATACGTCGCTTACCCGATTCGTTAAGGTCGAGGGCAGTAAGATGGATGGAAATAGGATTGTCGCAGGCTGACTCTGCTAAACGTCTCAATGTGTCTTGTAGTGTTGTTTAGCGACAATGAAATCGATACCAATCTGAAGATTCTGTGTTCAGAAGATTTGTTCCAGGCTGACCACGACCTGCAACACTTGCATTAGACCGTTTTTTAGTTATTTCGGTCCGAAGGAGAAGAACCACTACTGTGCCGTAGCTCTTTACAGCCCACTTTGTAGCATCAGGAAGAAGAATGTCTGCTACTACGATGCGAAATCCTCTTCATAATGCAGATCTCTATGCGAGACGACCAGTTGTGTGTGTTCCCCAAAGTGGACCACAGCGAAGGATCCGCTTATGCTGGGCATAAGCGGCATAATTCTTCCTGGACCCAGCAGAAATGTGCTGTACACAGACGAGTTCAGATTTACATTGGAGAGTGATTCAGGGTGTTTATTGATCTGGAGGGAACAACGCACTTGATACCATCAATCCAACACTGTTGAAAGTCCACAGTTATAATGGTGGTGGAATCTTGGTTTGGGTGGGAATCTCGCTCGGTGGTCACATTGACCTGCATGTGCTCGATGGAGAAACTCTGACTGATCTGAGATATCGGTATGAAATCCTTGATCCATATGTCCGTCTATATGCTGGTGCTTTTGGTAACGACTTCATTCTGATGGATTATAATGTACGACCTCACCGAGCTCGGATTGTTGAGGAGTATCTTGAGGATCACGGTTTGAAACGAATGGAATGACCAGCTCGATCTTCAGACCTGAATCCGATAGAACATATTTGGGACTATTTTGGCAGACAGGTTGATGCTTTAAATACTCCCCCAAAATCGTTACATGACCTGGAACAAGGCTTACTTTGTGTCTAGTCTTCGCTTCCTATTCTGGTATCCGACAACTGGTATCCGTAAATCGATGCCGCCAATGAATTCAAGTTAGGGGGTGGACACATTCCTTATTAGAACCCATATATATATTATCTCTATGACATTTTACTACATTGAACTGTGTTGTTCTATTTACTTCAAAGATGGACTTTTTCGCATTTCTTGTTCTTGTTATTTCTATGAAGCATTCAGTAATAAACCATTTAATGCATATATCCTCCAAATTTTTTGTCTCTACATTCATTCATTGGAAAATTAGACGCAAAAAACCGGTTGCACCTTTATTTCTTGAGGTCATTGTAATTGCTTTCTTGGCCATTATGAAGAATCTAAGAGGTAAAGTCATTCAATGTGACGGTACTTTCCAATCATTTGAGGATACCTATATGCTGTTTTGTACATAAATCCGACATCTACAGAAAACTTAGCAACTAGTCGTCAGAAAGTTTTTGCTTTGTGTTGTAACCAGAAACAAGGAACCGATTTTATGGATGTCATAGGTGTTTGTTTGTTTCACGGTTCCGAAAAGTATTTACAATGCTACAATATACAGGTTGCACTGTTCTACGTTGTAAACTAAGTTATTTTTTCTTCTGCCCTTTTGATGAGTTGTTTTTTTTTCCTGCATTTATCCAATTTCAGGTAGGACTAATGCAAGTTATAAAGAATGAAAACTAGCATTACATTGCCTTTTTTTCGTGTGTGTAACATAAACGGTGAGTACAAAATTCGAATGTTTTAAGAACTGAAACATTTTTAATTAATTGTAAACCTTTGTAACACTTGTATGTTTTCTCATAATTCTTCTATCGCAAATCGTCTATTATTGTCTTCTTAAAAAAGTAAAATTGGGGAAAGAAAGTCACTAAAATAGGAGTACATACAATATAATTAGTTTTAAAAAATCTTCAAAATGCTAAAAAAAAATGGAATCAAATCCTACTACACTGAAATTTCTTTGAACGAAAAACATTGAATTGAACTTCCAAGAATTAATGATATTTGAATTTCACTTTTAAATGAAACTATCGGAATATATTAGAAGCTGTTCTGGTTATTGCAGATAGCCATAGTTAAATTCAAAAATATCGAAATATTTGTTTTAAGCTTGTTTAGGTTTATGTGTTTTTTCTATTAATTATCTATACGAACCGGGTAAAGAAAAAATAATATTGTTCGAAAAAAAAGGAAATGTGCATATAGATTTTTTCATCTTTTCGAAAAGTAAAAACCTCACTTACGAATGCTGAATTTGTTACTAATTATGCACTCAATTGCAAAAATATAAATGAACAAATAAATAAATACAAATAAAAATCTGGAACTCAAAATGAAAAAAAAAAAAAAAAAAAAAAAAAAAAAACTTTAACAACATCAAATTAAACATTTTAACTAGACTTCTTTTTTTATTTTTAAACCTATCTAAAGTTGTTTCAAAGGTGATTGCGTACTTTTGATTCAATAATAAACAATTTAAATACAAATATTTAAAGTTGAATGATTAAAAAACTTTTGAATATTATTAAAAGTATTTTAACCATTTGTTTGCAAATAAGCTGTTATGAAATTCTAAGAAATAACTACAATTCCTTTCTTTAGAATTCAATATTTTGTGCGAGACATTGTAATTATTTTAACTATGTAACATTTTGATGTTTGTAAACATTCTTTTAAAACCAATATTTTCGTTCCAATAAAAACTCAAGATTTTATATATGGACGATATGTATTCTTTAAGTAAATACCATTTCAGTGTTTTCGTACGCACAAAGAAACTGTGTCGTTTCTATAGAAATATTACTTTAAATTAAAGTTTCATAAGCTTCGTTTAGCACTTTACAAAAAAATTGAAAATAGAAGCAATTGTTTTCTTGATTTGTCTTGTTTTTATTACTACTTCTTTAAGTCATTCCATGTCAAGTGACCTAGGGGTCCCCACTCGACCATTTCTGATTTGAATGAAATTTTATAGAGGTGTAGAGATGCTTTTAAAACTAAATTATATGCAAATTTTCAGTTCCCTTGCTCCAAATCCTGAGGATCTAGGATCTCCGAAAAATGTGTTTCAAAATGGCAGATCAACTTTTTGTGCCAAATTGCCATATTTAGACTAAGTTTACAGAAAATTTTATTACACTGGAAGTCTGAAATTTTAGGCTCTTAAAGTACAATTACTGTTAATATATGCAATATTTTTTGAATTTAATCTCGTTAGATTTCGTGTAGCATGCGCGTGAACTTGTGAAAAGGCGTGATGGGGAAAATTTTTCCAGGATTTTAGGTTGCCATAAAATCTGAACAAAACTTATTCAAAAGCTCATGCTTCGTGATTCCATTGAGAAAATACTGGTTTTTAATGGGTTGCAGTTGCAGAGCTTAAATATCTATTTTCTGAAAGATATTGACATCCAAAGTGGCTATCAAAACCGTTCAAGTGAAAATTAACCTATTTCCAAAGCGCTATATAGCTCAAGTTTTTCACCTCGAATCTTCTTTTTGTTAACACCATTGAAAAGAACAGATCTTTTTCTTTCAAAATAAGTTTTTTTCTTCAATGGTGTTCTTTCATGTAAGGATAAAAAATTGAACTTAAAATTCGGACTGTTGTAACGAATTGATATGTTTAAGAGAAGGTTGCGGCAAATTTTATCACACTGGAAGCTTGAAATTTTAGTGGTTTAAATTACCTTAGGTTGTAAATACGTCCTAGTATTTTTATGAATTTGAGTTAATTAACTTTTGTGTAGCACGTATACAAATTCGCAAGAAAAATACATTAGAGAAACTATTTCCTGGATTCTAAAATGTCATAAATTCTGGACAAAAACGATTCATAAGTTCGTACTTTGTAATTATATTGCCAATACATATGTTTTTAATGGTTTATAGTTGAAAAGCGAGATACTGATTTTCTAAAAGATATTGGCATCCAAAGTGGCCGTCAAAATCTTTCACATAAAAAATAGCCTATTTTTAATGTGCTGTAAGTCAAGTTTGTCAAGTTGCATCATCTTTTCGTTGGAACCATTAGAAAGTACAGATTGTTTCCTATTAATATATTTTTTTCTTTACGATGGTGTTCTTTTAGATAAGCGTAAAAGAAATGAGCTTGAAATACTATTTGTCGTTCGCGAGCAAATTTCGTTCTGCAGTAAATAAAGAATGGTGAATGCCGTGGAAACCTACTAATAGTTATTTTTCAACTGGCATAAGTCAGAAATAGTTGAAACTGTTTCTGACTTCTGAAAAAAATTAAATATGATAGAAAAACGCAATTTTCTTGTTCTGTGTGATGTATCAGTCTGCTTCCAGAACAGGATATTTTTCTGTTTCTAACACATTTAATAAGAAAAATAACTTTCAAGAAGATAATCAAAAAACTATTTCTGACTAATAACAGTTGCAAAGTCCCTATTAGTCGGTGTCCACGGCATTCACCATTCTTTATTTATTGTAGAACGAGACTTTCTTGCGAACGACAAATAGTATTTCAAGCTTATTTTTTTACGCTTATCTGAAAGAACAGCATCGTCATGAAAAACTATTTCTATAGGAAAAAATATCTCTTTTCTAGTGATTTTAACAAAAAGAAGTTACAAGGTGATAAACTTGACTTACAGCGCATTAAAAATAGACTTTTTTTGTGAACGATTTTGACAGCCACTTTGGATGCCAATATCTTTTAGAAAATCAATATATACTCTCTGCAACTATGAACCATTAAAAACATGTATATTGACAATAGAATTACAAAGTATGAGCTTTTGAATCATTTTAATTCAGAATTTATGATATTCTAAAATCCACCAAAAAGTTTCTCCACTGCGTTTTTCTTACGACTTTGTATGCGGGCTACACAAAAGTTAATGAACTCAAATTCATAAAAATATTAGGACGTATTAACAACCGAAAGTACTTTAAACCCGTAAAATTTCAGGCTTCCAGTGTAATAAAATTTGCCGCAACCTGCTCTTAAACGTTGCAATTCGATACGACAGTTCAAATTTTAAGCTCAATTTTTTAATCCTTAAGCGGCAGAACACCTTCAAGGAAAAAATTATTTTGAAAAAACAAAATATCTTCTTTTTGATGGAAATGATAACGAAAGGAATGATTAGAATTCTTTTATGTCATAATTATTTTTTATCATAATTTCATATTGAAATTATGATAACGAAAGGAAAATGCCAGGTGACAAACTTGAGCTATAGCGCTTTGAAAATAGGCTATTTTCACTTGAACGGTTTCGATAGCCACTTTGGATGTCAATATCATTTAGAAAATAGATAACTAAGCTCTGCAACTGTAACCCATTAAAAACAAGTATTTTCACAATAGAATCACGAAGCATGCGCTTTTGAATAAGTTTGCTCAGATTTTATGGCAACCTAACATCCAAGAAAAATTTTCCTCATCGCGCTTTTCCTCAAGTTCACGCGCATGCTACACAAAATCTAACGAACTCAAATTCACAAAAATACTTGAATATACTAACGGTCAAACATACTTTAAGCGCCTAAAATTTCAGTCTTCCGGTGTAATAAAAATTTCTGTAAACTTAGTCTAAATATGGCAATTTGGCACAAAAAGTTAATCCGCCATTTTTCGGAGATCCTAGATCCTCACGATTTGGATCTAGGAAGCTGAAAAAATGCATAGATTAGTTTCAAAAGCATCTCTACACCTCTATAAAATTTCAACGAAATCTGAGATGGTCGAGTGAGGACGATGTTGTGTGACGTGGAATGACTATTTTATAAAAATATTAACTTCTTGTAAAATATTATGTTGTGTTGCCGAATGAATTTTAAATTGGTATATTTTTAACATAGCAACGGGTTTTTAACTAAAGGGTGGAACTCACTTCTGCACCTTAAAAACAATTAGTCATCAAATACACCTTGAAACCCTTTAAACTATAAACGAGAGTTATTACACCCAAGGAACAATTTTAAAAATTGAGCAAACTTTTTCTTTAAAGTCAGTACTGCCGAAATGAAACATTCTTTTAAACATTTGCATTTTTTTTTTTACTTAACATTATTTTAAATATTTTTATTAGTTTTTTTTTTGTTATTGTTTATTTATTATTGAATTAAATGTTATATTAAGGGAATTACAATATGGTTCATTTGGAATATTTTCTAATTTTTAAGAAGGATTGTTAATGAATATTTTTTCTATTTTTGGACAAAAAAAAAAAAAAAAAATCACACGGTAAATTACAACATTGATATTAATAACATTTGAATTAATTAGTAGTTCGTTTTATCATACTATGCTTAAATGCATAAACATTCTGCGAAAGCTTAGCAACAGGAAAAATGCTATATTAAAAAAAATAATAATAATAAAAAGCCAAAACTCCATGACGAAATTCAACTTACATTTCAAATTGTTACTTCATACGGAATTGTTTCTTTTATTATCTTTCTGCCGCAGTACATCTCTGCCAAGATAAGACATTTTTCTGTTATATAATCTAATTCTTTGAAGTGAAGTATTTCTCACATTCAGTTTCTAACTCGTAAATCTAGATTTATACCCTTGCAATATAACACCCAGAATAACTTTGAATTCATGCGGCATTATAAGCCTTTTGTAATGAATAAAACATGGAGAAAACGGATCATTTTTTCTGTAACACCAAGAGCTTGCTCGCCGTATTTGTTTCGCTATTTATTTACCCCGTTGGATCTCTTATTTCCTAAGTTCTTATTTTTGGTGCTTGTACTATGCGATTGCTCGAGAAGAACTCAACTTCACATGATGTTAGAAAAAGTGGTAGTGAATGAAATGAAGCGAAAAGTCGAAGCAATTACAAATGCATGAGTTTTTCTCCTTTAGAATTCGACCTATTTCATTCATAGAATTATTCTGTATTTTTCTATAGTGTTACTACATGAATTTTTCTCTGGCTTTCGGTTTTATCACAGTAAGACAGGTTCCTATACAGTGTATGAAATTAATAATAATGATAATACTAATATTTATGATAATATTTTAGTAGCATTTATAACAATAATAATATTATTAGTTATAATAATAATAACACTAGTTATAATACTAATAGTTATAATAATATTAGTTATAATACTAATAGCTATAATAATATCAATTATATTAATTATAATAATGACAATAAAAGTTAAAACATAATAGTATTAATAAAAACAATTATAAGTATTAGTGATGATAGTAAAAATAACAATAATAGTTATAACAATAATAATAGTTATTATTTTTTTATTATTATTTTTGTGATAGTTATAAAAAGTAAAATAATATTATTGTTACATTATTATTGTTGTAATAATAATAATAATAATAGTTAGAATCATTATATTAATAATAATATAGCATTAATAAAACTAATAATAATAGTAATAATAATAATTTCAATATTAATAAAAGAAGAAAAGTTGTACAAATGGGCACCCTTTTTTGTTCTTGATTTAAAGTTATTTTCAATTTTAAAAATCTAGATTTTTGTCTTTGATTTTAAACTATGTAAAAACTATGCCCTAAATGCTCGAAGCCAAAACAATGACTAATATCAATGATTTCGTATAAAAAACGGCGATTTACAAAAAGCTTTTAAAAAAGTACAGAAAAATGGGGTGTAAATATTAGGACTTGACCGATGCATCGGCCTGGCCGATGCATCGGCGCCGATGGTTCAACAATTTAGCCATCGGCATCGGCATCGCCGGCCGATGCTAACTTGCAGGAAACATCGGCCCATCGGCCTTAAAAAACATCGAAAAGCCGATGGGATTGGCCGATGTTTTTGAAAAAAAAGGACCTTTGTTGTTTTACTTTTCAATACAAAGTAAATTGAGTTACCGTTTTCATATAAAATCGTTTACTTCAATTTCAGTATGAATTTCTATTTTAGTCACCCCTGAAAGAGTTTTGAATACTGCATTCAGGTACCGAACAAGTTAATTGTTGCGTTGTTTCTTGCAGCTGGATGTACCTATGTACCTGTCATAAGTCATAACTCAAAAATGGTAAGCTGTAGAATGCTAAATTTTCGCATGTGGGGTGTGCGTGCGTTCCAGTTGTGCACTTCACCTTTTTGTTTTCCATCGGGTGTTCTAAAAAGCTTTTTTACTTATTTTTTGTGGCAATTAATTACTTATTTCAATGCAAAACTAATTTAGCGTCTCAGACTGACGATCATTTGGTGATATTTTGGCGCATTGGAGACCATGGAAACAAATATGAGATGGCGAAACCGGTTTTGTTTCATTTTGTTAGATTCCCGTTGAACCGACGGTAATTTTTACTTTTTCGATATTTGTAATATGAATCACAGTATTGCAGTTTTTTCTGTATCGCTTCGGCGGAGTTACAAGTTTGAGGCCCGTCGAAATACATTCTGGGGCCCAATTTCCTTATCACATAAGTTGTAAAATATTTATCATAGGCATTTTTGTAATTCCTACGGTTCCCCTATGGTTATGGGGCCTCTCGTGCAATTACAACATTTGCTATATTTTAAATCCGCCACTGCACATCAAAACAAACTTGGGTGCAAATATTAAAAGGGTTTTTCTGCTCAATGTTTATGATTATTTTGAACTCTATTTTTTACGACTTTTTTTTGTATTTCCGAGAACACTTATGTGCCCCTCCTCCCACTCCCTCAATTTCTGAAACTAAACTCTAGTTGTACTTCTGAGTTGTTTAAAACTAACACCATTGATAAAATTTGGGGTTTTTTTTTTTTTTTCAAGCTTTATCTATTGTTTAGGAAGAATTTCGAGCATTAATGTAAGAAATTGATTAAAGACGTTTTGAACGGTGACATAATTCGGAAATCAAAGGGACTTTTGAATTTTTTCTTCGGAAGTGCTGAAGTAGATTCAGAAACTCTTCCGAGGCGTTGATGGTAGCGGTTCTGTACTATAAAAAGGGGGCTGAAGTTGGGGCCAAAGTTTAATGTTGTGAATTACTCCAAAATCAGAGGTTGACCCCCCTAACCCACCCTCGTCGTTTCAAGCATTTCTTAAATACTTAACGATAATTTATTTTGATCAAGAAATGGCATTTTGCATATTTCTTATACTTGTTTCACTTATATTTCGTAATGAGCCATCTTTTTTGCATCATTAATAGCGATCGATTTTTTTCTGTTGTAAGTAACTATTTTTATGTATTTATGTAAAATCAATGAATAAGTTATTTTTGTTTTCATCATATTTTTAATAATATGTTGTAGAAAAGTTTCAAGGATTTTCTATTATGCATTTTTTTTTTTTAATTTCAGAAAATTATTGTTAAATTGAAAAATTTAATTTGAACTTGTTTCTAGTGCTTCAAAAAAGATTGAACAATCAAATTGTTCAATATTACGTGTGCAAACATCAGATCAAGTAGTATATGTATTCAGTGATTAACTTGGTGTAAATATTGAGTTTGTTTATTTTGGCTGCGTTTTAAGAACCTTGCTCTTTTCATGGATATTTCTTTTTTCCGTAAAATTTATGTCACTATTATAGCTTTTATGAAAAATGCAAACTTTTCTGTTCATAAACTTTAAAAAAGTACAAAAATATTCCTGTTAGGATTTAATATTGTAATTTATCTGTTACCTTTTTTGTTTAATTTGATGACTAAAAAATGAGCACTGTTTCCACTTTAATTGCGTAATTTGTTGACGGTTTCATAGTTTTATTCTTATTTTGTTTTTGAATGATTAAACAACATAATTTAATGCTTTTTAACTATCTTTAGTGTACCTAAATCCATGCATTATTACAATATTACTTAAATCTTAGTTATATGTTCAATTAAAAAATAAAACAAATCAGTTGGTTATTAAACAGTCTCGTTGTTTTTCTTTCTTTTTTTTTCTTTCTCTTTTTTTTTTTTTTTTTTGACTGTTGTTTTCTGTCTTCCATCATACAGCAGTCGGAAAAGGAGAAGCATAACTACACCCTGTACAGATTGTACGTAGTACGATCCAAAAGTTCGAGGGACAAGCTGTACTATCAAATCTTACCCAGAATAGTTCACATTACCGAAGCACATCCACCTTCAAAAGGTCACCTTGAGGGACTATGTATTTCTGCCAGCGTTCATATAACTTTTAGAAACACTCCTGGAAGCCACTTTTTCACTACCTTCTGTGATGCAGTTTTATCTTCTCCTGACGGAAGAAAGCGGTGCCCATGCAAATGTTTTTTTGCTGAGAACAGGTAAAAGTCACACGGAGCTAAGTCCGACGAAACGTTACGTTATTTTTTTGTCATATCAGAGTATTGACCAATCGAACAGTGCATCCTCAACATGAAAGTCGACTTCTTCCCCACGATGAAGTTAAAGCAGCAGCGCAAGAGGCCTTACAGAAGGTTGCGACAAATGTGTTCCAGGAGTCCTTCTAAAAGCTATACGAACGTTGGCATAAGTGCATAGTCGTTCAAGGTGACTATTTTGTAGATATGTGTACTTCGGTAATGTGAACTATTCAGGGTAAAGTTTTATACAACTTGTCCTTGAACTCTTAGATCATACTACGTGTGTATGAGTTTTCAACTTACTATTTCATAACGTTTTTGAGTGACGCAAGTTTTCGCGCATTAAGACATCACAAAAGAATTTGCGATAATTAACTAAGGAGGTGTTCAAAATGTATATTTTGGTCATCTATATTTTCTTAGGTACATATGCATGTACACATGTGCCGAAAAAACTTGTGAAGTTTAAATTGGGTAATCGTAAAATAGAAATTTAGGTCGAAATCTGATTTTTTTTTTGTGATTCCAATTTCTTATTCGGAGCAAGGAGGCAAAGTGAAAAGAATTAATGATCCTTTAAATCCCTGACAATCTTATCAATTTATTTCTGTTAGATTTTCTTTTTTTCTTTTTTTTTTTGCCATCGGCCTATGGCATCGGCCATCGGCAATCGGCAATCTGCCATTTGGAGGAAAACAATCGGCAATCGGCCATCGGCCAACAATCGGCATCGGCCCATCGGCCAAAAAATGCCATCGGTCGAGCCCTAGTAAATATGGTTGTTCTCAAAATAAGTCATCAAATATAGCTTAAAAACAGGATATAGCTATACAAAATGGTAGTAACTTATGTGTTACAATAATAATAATACACTGTAAATAACTATTTACGTGATCTATTGCTTGCTTTGTGGTTGGTAGAGAGCAATGTGTTACTTCTTACGCGGAAATTGAACATGAATCCAACTTAATTAGATGTGTGAAGTAAAGTTTCTGAAATCATTTATTCGTTAGATGTGTGAAGTATGATTCTTGAAATCATTCATTCGTGTCCATGATTCTGGAAATCATATCTAACTTGAGAATTTCTTACATCAAATGCACTTAAATAAATTTATTCCGAGTTTTCTTTGTTTTTAAAACGATTATTTGACTCGTATTTCTCATTCCTAAAGAAAAAATATTATATATAGTTCAGATTAGATCTGAGAAGTGAAGGTCGCGAACCCGTGGGGTTCCTTAAACTCATACCCGAGGATCCATAGTTCTAGTTTTCTTAAAAATAGAAGAACAAATACAAAAACATTCTATCACAGTGTGAGTAGCCATTCTTTAATTTGAAAAGAAAGCACTTACTAGGTTTTGGCAAGCATGTTTTGAGAAAAAAGTAAGTACATGTTTATGCTCACATAAGGGACCGCGAACCCCCCAGAACGCTTGGTTTTAACACGTATTGTCAATCCTAGTGTTGTATTTTATATACATGTAAGGGCTTATGTAAAACATGAGTCTGACCTATACAAAGGATGAAAGCGACTGAGTCACTGATGTACAAGCACATATTTTCCGTAACTCTACCCTAAAACTCGAAATTTGATCAGTATGTTGAATTAACTCTTTTCTGTACAATCTTCTTTTTCAAATTTATTGTATGTGAATCATAGATTGTTTAAAAACAATTTTAGCTCATGATTTCATATTTCTTGTAATTGATTTTATTTTTTGTTTTCTTACTTAAAGTGGAACATTAAAAAAAAGAGCATGTTAACTAATAACGTTGAAGAGGAAAAGAAAACTGTTTTTAATAAAGCAACGAAGAAAAAAAATCACTGGTGTGGATCAGACATTCAAAAATAAAATTTTTTTTAGCAATTCATAATTTTTTCTGATATTTACTTAGTAGTACTGTTTATAAAATTAACAAATTGCCTCACATGAAATATAATCAAAAGGGGGCAACTATTCCTACGGTTATCAATATATATTCTGTAAAGCTAAATTCGACAGAGTGATAGTCCCCCTGAGATGGCTGTAAGACTGGCGGGAAAGAACAGAAGTAAAGAATACCTTATGATTTTTAACGAGTTAGTTTGGTCTGCCGACGTCAAAAAGAGAAATGGCTCAAATCTACAGTTTTCGTATTGCTAGTAAACAAGTAGATAATTACGTTCTCTAACCTTAGTGAAGCCTAGTGGCTCAGTGGTAGCACTTCTCGCTCCCACGCCACAGGCCCGGGTTCTATTCCCAGGTCCGCCATGGTTGACTCAGCCGTTCATCACTTCAGTGGGTTGAGAAAATGAGTACCAGGTGTACTTGGGAACCAAACACTATGATTTCCGCGTTAGGCTGACCACCTAACCGGAACATCTGCCTTGCATCCCAGAGCCCCTGGTCAGGAAAACTGGGTTGGGCACAGTAGGCCTAGGCCCTCACGGGCTGTCGTGTCACAGGGTTTGGATTTGAACTTAGTGATTATTCGGTTGCAAAAATTTTAGAATGGCAAACATTTGCCGAGGAACTCTAATGTCCTCTACGCTTTTAAATATGATACAGGTGATTTATAAGAATCTCCAGGGTTTGACTAAACAAGGAACGCTTGGAGAGGCAAACGAACATAAGTGTGCTAAGCCGTATCGAAAATATTTTTAGAGAAGGATATATTAAAAAAAGAGAAGAAGAATTTGACATAGTTAATGCTTTTTTAACTTCAAAAACGTATTTCTTCTTTACCTATATGTGTGATACAGTGCATTAAATTCGTAAACTTGTATGAATTACTGTATATTTTAAGCAAGAAGTTCCGTCTAGAAATAAACTAAACTTCTTTTTCGTATACCAAAAACATCTATTTTCTAGTATTTCATCGATTTCACTAAACAAGCTTAGACGGTAAATTATACCAAACAGCTTTTTAACATTTTAAACTGATTTTGAGGAACAAAATATGCTTCGCTCATCTGATGAAATAGATACTTAAGAAAAACAAAACTAATAAATGAAGTAGTAACACCATTTAAACAGTGCAGTCTATTTATTCCCATAAAAAATATTTTATAGCTTTCAAAAATGAAAAAAAAATAACAATAAAAATATCACCAAATTAAATTTATTTTCAAAAAAAAAAAAAGTTTGATAAGCTATTTGTTCTGAGAAAAATAACGCTAATTGAATTTTAATTTTCCGCCGTTGAAAAAAAATATATATTATGTAAACAAATATTCTTCAGAAAAAAAAAATAAACTGTCCATTTAAATAATTTTTATTAATTTTTATCATCATCAAAAAAAAAAAAAAAAAAAAAAAAAAAACGT
Organism: Uloborus diversus; assembly: GCF_026930045.1. Classification (NCBI taxonomy): domain Eukaryota; kingdom Metazoa; phylum Arthropoda; class Arachnida; order Araneae; family Uloboridae; genus Uloborus; species Uloborus diversus. The sequence continues at coordinate 40,363,767 of NC_072731.1, forward strand.
CCGCATAGCTATTTCTGATTAAATATAAAGGACTCCAAACTTTCACTTATTTCCTGTTTAAAGAAGTAGAATGAAAAGAAAACACTTTAGAATGAAAATAAAACAAATGATATTAAACAAGCATTATTTCATAGGGAAAACCAGGGTGGCAGAGGGGTGGGAGAACAATAGTGGCAGAGTTGAAGTTTTAAATTACAAGAGTCGAAGTCGGCCATTTTCCTTCTAATTCTGCAACTCTGCCAGTGCTTGCGGAGTCGGAGGCAAACTGATTTTGAAGCTTTGAATGAGTCGGAGTCGAAAGCCTCAATATTCTTGGATTCGGAGTCAGTGCCGAAGGGTCGGAGTCAGGTCCACCCCCTTCCTCCATCTGCATTCCCTTAATAAAAACGAGAGCTGCGGAGTTGGATTTGGACTAGTTTTGGAGCAAAAGAGTCGGATTCGGAAGAAAAAGGAATTAATATTCCAAGATACGAAAGTGGTAATTTTTATTTCGAATCGGGATTTTTACCAACGCTGCGCAATCAGACTCGGAGTGATTTTTAGGCACAAGAGACGGCGTCTAACTCGAAAGCACTAAAATTTTAAGAGTCAGGTGTGGACCATTGTTTTCCCATCAACACTACAGCCCTAGTAAAACATTTGATTCAATCATATTTAAATCTGACTCGCGTCAATGTTATGTCTGCTGAATATTCTGTTTTGATTTATATTGATAGTGTTTTTTTTTTTTTTTTTACTCACGAAAATGAGAATATAATCAGAAATGCGAAATATTTTCAATTTTTTGCTACCAAATTTCTTTCTTTCTTTTTTTTTTTTTTTTTTTGCACAGTCGTTGCTGATAAATGATTTTTGAATTGTTTAAGAAATACATTTAAAATAGCTAAATAAAAAAAATGGAAACTCTGCATTAGTGTGGAGCGAAGAAATCTATCTATCTATCTATTTTTTATATATACAGGGTGATTATAATTAAAGTTCCACTTTCAAAACGCTATAAAAATAAAACCACTGGTTAGAATGACGTCAAACTTCAACGGAATATTATCGAAGAAGGGGGGAACTTGAAGGCAGAAGAAAAATAAATAGTTGGAATTTTTAGCAATAGATGGCGCTGTAAGCATCACATTTAATAGTGGTCGACTACAAATGAAAAATAAATAAAAAAATATTACCTGAGGTGTAAACTATACGTTAAAACACCGTACTACTCAGCGTGCACGAGGGTATTGGTGTGATACTGTTAGTTAAGTAAGCCCATCCAGAAGGTCATCCAGAAAGGTCATATAGCATCGGATGGGAAAAATTGGTTTTTAATTGTCCTGAGGCTGAAAACCACATGAAAAGCAGCAGTAAAAATCAAATCAGTCTTTAATTTTCGTGAGACTGGCGCAAAAGATGTTCAATATAATGTACCCCATTTTCTGTAACAAGTTGAAATTGAGAAACAGCATGTTCCACGACTGATTGAAGTGTTTCCGGGGTCACGTCTAGAATGTGTTGCACAATGCATGCCTTCAGCTCAGCAAAGTTTGCAATTGGAGCACTGAACACAACAGCTTTCATATAGCTCCATATCCAGAAGTCAGACGGGTTGAGATCAGGTGATCGGGACGGCCAGGTCATTCATTGAGACAGTCATCATGAACTTCTCAGATGCAAAATGAGGGGAAAAAAACGTGTATTTGGCGTTTTTTTTTACAACTTCAATGAGTCGGGCGTATGACAGGGGTTTTTATTTACATATTCTGACACTTGCAGCGCCATCTATTGCTAAAAATTCCAACTATTTATTTTTCTTTTGTCATACGTTTTCTCCTTTCTTCGATAATATTCCGTTGAAATTTGAGGTCATTCTGACCTGTGGTTTTATTTTTACAGCGTTTTGAAAGTGGAACTTTAATTCTTATCATCCTGTATATATATATATATATATATATATATATATATATATATATATATATATATATATATATATATATATATATATATATATATATATATATATATATATATATATATATATATATATATATATATATGCGAGTTGCTATTGGTGAAAAAAAAATCGGATAATATCTTTCGATCGCGCAATACGCCTAAAGTTTTGGAAAAATAAAAAAATTTTACGGATGTTTTTTTTACGGATTTTTTAAAAATTTTGTGTCAATGTTTTTTAATGCTCCAATTCAGAAAAATTACAATTGATGAAGTTTTGAGAAATTAAAAAGAAATATTGAAATCGAATAATACCTTCAAATTCAGGAACAATCCTAAAAAATCGAAAACATTGAGAATTTCAGCTTTTTTTGTGATTAATAAAAAGGTTTATTTTTTTTCCAGTAATATAGGGAAAACCCTTTTTAAAAGCACAATATTATGCATAAGCATTCATTTATTTCTCGATATTGAAGGTATACTCTAACCATGCAGAAACCCCATTCTTTACAATAGTTAGCAATTTTCAGATAATGGAAGATAATAAACTGTTTCTACTATCCAAAACACATGTCTTATTGTTTAATGTAGTACTTGTTGAACCTAATTTATAATCTGAATTTTTGGAGGGCATAAATTGATCTGGATTTCAATGTAGCTCTTAATAGTTCCTTGATTTAAATTCGTAAACTTTAAGCGAAGTCCCTGTCACTAGCTTTACGCATCTTTCGACGACTTGCGTAATGGCAAAGGATTAATTTTACATCAAAGTCTGATGTAGTACCTGTTTTCACAAATTATTTATTGTCTTCGTCCGTAACTTTTCGAAAAAAAAAGTGGAGAAGATAACTTCGTTATGCTCCAAGCAAGAATTTCTGTGTAATCGGTGGCTTTGAAATGTAGGGATGGAATGACTAAGTCTCTTATGTGTTTGCCTTTAGAAACAAATTCGCTGACTTTTAAAACTTTATTAGAAATCTAGTTCTCATATGTGCCTCCTTTCATCAAAAACCTTCGCCATCAATGAGTTTTCGGCATGCACAATAAAAGAGTTTCTTCCAATGTCTGGTTAAACAACTTGTTTCAGGTTCTCAGGCATAGGTTTGAATTGTTTTGTAAATATGAATGGGATCGTTCGTGAGTTATTGTAGTTCTTTTTTTTTAAACCAGAACGGCATGTAACATTTGAGATAACAATAACAATGTTATTTAACGCATCTGATAGAATCGTAACATTCACGTAAAGTTTGAGGACTCTATTTACACAAATGAGCCATTTGGAATGTTAGAGTGAGGAGATTTGACCAATAATTTGAACGCTTTTAACTCTTTATTGCTTGAGCTATATCCAAAAAAGAATGCTGTTGATTCCTACTCAAGCATTTTCTGTTTACTTCTTTAGTTATACAGTCAATTACTTAAAAATATATTACCGTCAGTTTTTCCCAACCTCTGAGACGTTCTTCTATGTGTCAAGAAAATAAACTTTGACCAGTTGTTTTACCATTAAAATGCCTAAAAATTGACGATAAGGTAACTGGATGAAATGGAATAAACAAATAGCCTATTGCAATTGTCGTCAGACATAAATTTCGAATAGACGAATCGCGCTCCTTTTCCACCTGGTATACATTTTAGTCCCATGGTAACCTATGATGTCTAAGTCGTCTAGTTTTATTCTTTGTTCTTTTAGATATGAAGCAATGCTATTCACTATGTATTTGGCTGGTCCGGAGTTTGGAGACACGTGGCTTTGCTTAAAGTTTGCGGATTTAAATCAAGATGTGGCTACATAAGATCAACATTGAAATCCAGATCAAGTCTGCCCGAGTTTTCCAAAAAAAAAAAAAAAATCTGATTAATTAGATTCAACAAGTCACACTTAAAACAATAGGACTTAGGGACTAAATTGTAGAAATTTGGCTAAACATTTTATAATCTTCTGTTATCTGGTAATGTCACCTTGTTGTAAAGAATGGGAATTCTGCAATCATTAGGAGATACCTTCAAAATTGAGGACAAAAAATGTTTATGTGTAATATAGTACTTTTTAAAAGGTTTTTCCCTATAATGTTAGGAAAAAATGAGATTTTTTTAAAAATTATAGTGAAAAGATGAAATTCGCAATTTTTTACATTTTGCAGGTTTTTTCCTGAATATGGAGATATTATTCAATTTCAATTCATCTTTTTGATTTCTCAAGGCTTCACCTGTTGCAGCTTTTCCGTCTTAGATCATTTAAAAAAGCATTGAAACTTAATTTTAATAAAATTTCATAAAAAAAACATAAAATCTTCCATTTTTTCGAATTTTCAGGCTCGCTACGTGATTGTAAGACATTATCCGATTTGTTTTTTCATTTTTTAAGTCTTCACCAATCGCAACTTTTCCGCGCAACTCGTAAAAGAAAATTTCACTTTTTTTTTGCTCCACCCTAATGTGCATGTTCCTCATTCATAGCTTTTTCCATCAAAGATTGTTTGAAGCAAATCCAATTTTAAGATTAGGAGGTATATTGACTATTGTTTCCTCGTTCGTGCGAATTTAAGGATTTTTTAAATGTTCAAAACAGAACGTAAAATTGTTCTAATCAAAACGATATTTTCTGTACATTGTTATTTAACAAGATTTTTTTCCAACACAGTTTTTTTTGGAACAAATCCATCTTTAAAATCAAAATCTATTTTTTCTTTAAATTTTCCCGTAGGCGTTAATACATAGTTTGAGGGAAGCAAATTCACCTTTCTGTTCGGAATCTATATGTGCCTTAAATTTCCCCTTTCGCGCAAATACTATGTTCTTTTGAACGATTAAAAATTGAACATTTTTTTTTAAAATCAAAAAAGGACTATTCATTTGAAAGTTGTTAGGTCGAAATGGAACAGAACAAACTGCATTTTCCCCATATCAAAACTCTACTATCAAATATAGATTTTTTGATACTTTTGAAAATATTTGATTTACTTCGGACTTTTTTGTTTTTGTTTTTGTTTCTAGCGATATTTCAAAGATGCATTAAGCTTTCTATCATGCTTTTTTTTATTATTTATTTGACTTTTATCGGGGAAGAAGCCTAAAATACATAGTCCAGTGAATCATAATTTGCTTTAAACGTCATAAGAAGTTTTAGATATCGGTTCGTTATCAAGACTACTTCAAAATATTATATGTCTTAAAGTATCATTTCGTAGTACAGTTAAATACAAGCCGAAAAGCAACGAGTATGTTCTTTGAGTCAGAAAAAAAAAGAACTACTAAATAGTCAACAAATATTTATTTTTAATGTTGGAAGTTTTAAGTGTAGATGACGGCTCAAAAATTGTTTACACCCTTCGAGGGCTTGTGCCTTTAATGTCTTTGCATACATGGAGGTGTTTTGTTGATTTGCTGTAAAAAAATGTTAAAACATGTTTCTAAGCGAAGTTGTATTTTTATTATTTTCATTATTTGAACATTCTGGTTTTTATTTTTCTGATAAGTTTAATCAAGTAGTCGAGGTGTTTGCATTTAATTAGGAGTTTTTATTTATTTACTAAAGAGAATTTTGATTTAATGACATCATAAAAAACTTTTAACAAGTTTGTTTGCTTGTTCGTTTAAGCATTTATAGTTTCATGCGCTATTCTCCTTTTCCAGCTAAATAGGTGATTTCTTTCTTTCTTTTTCGCTTTATGTTCATTGAAATTTTGTTATTAAATACTGTTTAATGCAATAATCTAAATCACAATTTTAAAGCACTCCAATTGTCGTTAACATTTAATGTAAATTTAAACTTTTATTAATTGCCTTATACATTAAAAAGTGTTTTTTGGTCTTTAGAGTCAGTATTTTAGTATTTTGGTGAAGTAATTGAAATTACATCGTTAAAATTAATTTTTAGTTAATAAATAATAACATGTACTTCTGACAATAATCAACGAAACTTGTTTTGATGTTTATGGATTTTTATAGCAAAATATATAATTTTGGATATAGCTCAAATTTTAGATGCATATAATGGGAAATATAGTTAAAAGAATGCATTATTATCAGAGTGTCTGTATTATTAGAGAACATACTTTACTGTTTTTAATTAAATACAAAATCGATTAATTTACTTTTAATTACAAAGTCACACCCGCATCAGAAAAGTGATGTTTATGTCTTTCACAGGAAAAGGAATCGCCTATCTCTAATTACACTTAATATCTAAATTTAGTTCAGTAAAGTGCTGCGCGAAAGGAATTTTATATATATTTTTAAAGTACTTTTTTTATGTTGCTTGGGGGACATGTTTATGTTATGATTTGTTGCGGATGTGAGACTTATTGCATGTCACATCCGGGGAATAAAGTAATCATTTTCTTTCAGGAATTAGTGTCATTCGAACAAATCCTTTCTAATGCAAACCACTCGGATATATATATAGCAATCATTCGTTTTATTTAGAAAATATCCAAAATTTCAACTTGATGCCTTTAGTGAAATTTAGGTCACTTATAAATCCTGAACGGCAAAAGTGGATTGGCATAAAATAAAAATAAAGGATAAAAAATAAAAAATTAATTTGAATTCTGAAATTTTGAATTCAAATTATGTTTTTCGCAATCACGAACTGAGACAGGACCCTACTCATTGGAGTTATTTTTTCTAGAAACGGCTCCTGTCCCCCCCAAGTCTGCCTCTCCTCCTGGGCAGTTACTTGTGCATAGTTGTGTGTGTGCGTAGACCTGTGTGTATGCACGTAGGTATGTGTGAGTGTATGTGTGTGAAGTCGTGTGTGTGTATGTGTGTGTGTGTGAACGTGCGTGTATGTAGGACATGGACGCCTCCGACCAGGAGAAGCGGATAGCTCAAAACCGGAGCAACCGCGCCGCGGCGCCAGCAGAGGACGGTGGGCGGTGCTGCTGCAAAGGCTTCTGGTCCAAGTTGAAAAAGGCACGGACACCAAAAACGGTCAAATGAGAACAATAAGCAATCGTGATTGCTCAAAAATAACATGTGTAGCGGAATATATGAAACACACGTGTAACACCAAACTATTTGATTTACATTTTTAAAGGCATTTTTCCAACGATTCAAATAGGCTTGACATTAGATAATTTGGAGAACACAAAAATGCTGAACGGCAAAGTTGATATCATTCAAACACAATTCACGTCAAAAGGAAAAATGATTTTCAAAATTAGAAAATAATGACTTTTTAGAGTGTTGGCATCATATTTTAAATGTACCTGCAAACAACTTTAGTGCATACAAAGATATTTAGAGCAATAATAAAATATGACCACTAATTTGCTCTGGTTAAATATTATTAGGAGGAATGTTTGACTTGAATTGTGTACAAAAGATTACTTGATCTATTTACTGCTGTAGTATATTTCGAACTGTTAAATATAGTTCAAACATTGGGGCCAATGGAGAAATATCAAGCAATTTTTAATTATGAAGAAAAATTGCAGGGATTGATTGAGTCAGCAAAACTGATTTAACAGGAAAAATGTACACATGTTGTCGTTTTTAATTCACACGATTTAATCAAGTGTAGCTTTATAGGTCGGAAATTTTTTATTGATAAATTTTTTTTGAAATTGTGTTCTCTGAATTGTGCCGTGAGTAAGATTTTATGCTATATATTTTGTAATATAATCATGTTTAACAGTGAAAAAATCATTAACCTTTGCAGTGATGGAAAGTAGAGCTTTGCACAGAGTATTAGTATAAAATGTCGTCCAGGTTTTTTTTTTATGTAATGGCGTTCTGCATAAACTTGGTAAGTTTTAACGATTAGGAATCGCGTTTTGACACCAAATTTTTGTAAGATATCCTCAAAAAAAATCTCTGACATCTCTAAGCCTTTTAATTCCAAGACCATTCTCAAACATTCACGATTATTTCCCCATCAATCTGTAAATTAACATTTTAACCCTAGAGAAGTTGCGTTTCCTTTTGTTACGCTAGTGCTCGTGCTTCGGTCTTTTCCCCGCCGTAGCGATCCGTAAAACGAAAGCAGAAGAAATGAAGTGCCGGGGAGAAAATGACATCTGACTAGGATGGCGCGCTATTGGTCTAAATGACCAACATACATTTCCAAAAGCTATGCAACCTTGAAATACCGAAGAAAATTCTCAGAACTAAGTGTGTGGGCTGGGTAAAGTCTGACCTTCAGCTACACAGATGGACCCCATTATTAGAATAAGGGGTGGTGGGATAGAGCGAAGTACCTGACAACGGGCGGGGAATTGACCGAAGCGCGACTTCTCTAGGGTTGAGCAAGTTGTGGACCTGCGAATCACTTGGAGCACTTTACAGCTTTAAATTAGATTCGAACCACTCTACGACATGTTAGGAAGAAGTGCGATAAGGATCGAATGTGCAAGACTTAGACAAGGTAATCGACCTTCTATGTCACTGGAAAGAGCAGATCAGACAATTTTTCCTCATCGATAGCTATTTACAGTTGGACACACTCTCCTCATCAGGTACAAAAAAGGTTCTATCCCACCAGCAGAGTGTTCTTGGACACGAAATCAGTTTCAGTATCTTCTTTTGTCTCAAAACAGTCCAATGCAGAATCGGGGAGGTGAACGGGGTGTTGTACCCATGGACACAAAAAGAAATTTTAAAAACATTTCTTTCTTTTTTTGCAGTTGAAAGCATTGAAATTTTAACCTGACAAAAATTGCCAATTTAGATGATAATCTGTGGGGTTTTTTCGAAAATTTTACCGATCGATTATCCATTCATAGAGACCAGAAAAATTGAAAAGTAAATTTTGTCCGTGGGTACATCAGCTTCCACTACTATCGAAAAACCTACGGAAATTACAATTTTGGAGCATCAGTTTTGAAAAATTGCTCTGATTGAGTACTTAAGCCCCTCCCCTTTCTATGAAGTTTTATCGACAGCCTACAATCGCGTTTTCAAGACAACAATTTTGGAAAAAATCCGAGACCAATCCCCATATTGTCCTCTCATCGCAACACGTCCGAAAATCGTCTAAAATTGCTTTTAAAACTTCAGTTTCTAAAAACTGGCATACGAGAGTACCAAACTTTTTTTCGCCTAACGTCTATCAAAAGATGGCCTGTTATCGTGTTTGTATCCCTTCAATTAAAAAAAAAAAACATAAAAAAAAAAAAAAAAAAAAAAAAAAACGGGAAGCTTCCTTAAATTTCCCTTTTCAAAATCATGAAATTTCTTCTGAAATTATTTTAGGAGTTCAATACATCACTGTATACCGTGTTTTGAAGCTTCTGTTTTGAAAGATTGTCTACACGAGAGTCATATTAAACCCAATCCCATCCTTTAACGTTGCCAAAATAGCTTACAATCGCGATTTTAAAACTTCTAATTTGAAATATTTCCTATGGAGGGAACGGACTCGAATATCATCGAAGATCCTTTAAAACTGCGTTTTTAGAACTTCAATTTCCGAAAACTGCTCCCGACGAGTCCCTCCTTCACCCGTCTTGCCTTGCTACCAAAGCTAGGACCTACATTCACATTTGATTTTTAAGACTTCCATTTCGGAGGTTTTTCAGGGGAGTGGCACCCCCTGAACTTCTCTCGGCACCAACATTACTGAAGGTCTTCTTAACCTTCTTTTTAGGGTCCAATTTTCTTTTTAAATTTCTGTTTAAGGGTCCATTAACGACCGCTCAACTAATATTATCATTTCACATTTGATTTCTTTTTTATCGAAAAATTGTTTCAGGAAGAGTGCCTAAATCCTCCTTCCCCTGCGCTTTTAAAAATGGTTTGCAATCGTGTTTTAAAGACAAACTGGATATTAAATTATAATAATAGTAATAAATTAAAAGCTCAAATAAAACTTTTACTCATGAATATCTCTATAACTAATATTCATTACAGCACAAAAACCAGTTCTATATAACACACTTAACACAACAGCTGTAACACCAAGTGCAGAGCTTTTTTAGCAATATACTAAAAGTGAATGTGCTTCCTGAGTATGCTAAATACTGTTCAGCATCATTAATAGCTGATAATCATGTTTTGGTTAAATGAATGAGAGTTATCTGAAAGATATAATTGGCTTGAAATAATAAAAACATTTATGTAATTTTTTCAACATTATACAATATTATGATTTCCCTAAGTTAAACTTTTTAATTTCGCCTTCTTTCGTCGCTCAATTTAGCTGTGGAGAAATGATTTTTTTAATTAGTTCATGGCAAAATAATCGGGGGAAGTTGAATGTAGAATTTAAGATAATGTTTTCTGCTAGAAAGAAAAATAATGAGTGTAAGGGTCTCTACGATATTTTAATCACCATACTGACCCTATGCTGTTGCTGCAGTTTAATCTTCAACGAAGGGCCAGATTATATGTTAGAATATGCGAGCATTTATTTGTTTGCTGTTAAAAGAAAGGAATAAGCGAAACTCAGGAAAATGTGGAAGGATTTTTATTTCTGTTCGAAAAGAAAAAGAAAAAGGAAATATTGTCCCACGACGTTGATTGATCCCTCAAATTTGAGTTTCGTTTTTTGCTCTAAATTTTTCGACTAACATACTAATACATAATGTGATTATTTCAATTTAAGAGCAGAAAATTCTTAAATCTATTATTAACATGAGTGTTTGATAAGTGTCTGCAATGTTGTGAAAATTTCGGTGATGCTAAGAAACTCGGCTTATTTCCGAAGCCCAAAACTGGTGTTGGTTCCGTTGTTATCCGATTTCAAGCCCTATGCTGTAATTACGTACTTTTAATTATGCAGTAAAAAATAGATGCAAAAGTTAGTTTTTCCCCCAAAAACCATCGGCAATACATCGTCATTTAGCTGTTTTTTTAATGCCGATGAGCCGGTGTTTTATCCAAGTTAGCATCAGCTGCCGATGTCGATGGCTAAATTTTTGAATCATCGACGCTGATGCATCGGCACTGTATATGTTGTCCTTAAACCGGACAACATATACAGTGCTGGTAAAAAAAAAAAAAAAAAAAAAAAAAAAAAAAAAAAAACATCACCCTCGCATTTTCACAGCAATGGGATATTGAGAGAAGTTTCGGCCGAACGATTAACGATGAATGTATGTGAAATTCTGCAAAACTTATGAAATAAACATTTAACAGCAGAAATCCGATAATTGTAGACGTAGGTTGAGGCTGTTTCCGGGCCAAGGCAAACTGCTGACCCCATGCTCATTTTTCATTTCTGAACCTGCGTGTGAGTTTAGAGAAAAAAAAAATGCTTAACCACACGTCAATTTAAGTCTAATGGCAGGATAAAGGTTTTTAAATTGTTACTTACCAGTTTTGCCTTATGGCACGGAGCAGAATCATCTGGAAAATGACGTTTGGAACTGAAGTAAAGTGATCACGGACAGTAGGATGCAATTTCTGCTCCAAAATGAGAATATACACCTGAGCGTTTACTGTCCCTTGCACAAAGTGAAGCCCACCAACCCCTTGATCAGAAATACGTCCCCAAATTATCTGGGATACGGGATGCTTGACTGTGTGTTGAATGCAGTCGGGATGATATTAATCTCCTTAGCGGCGTGGGTGATGCAATTTTTTTTACCACCACTGTACTTATACACTGTACTTTACCACTGTCAATATAGCGAATCCCACCGACTCGCCACTGGTGTTGCAGTTGTCCTCGTCCTCTTCAACCGATCATGGCTCGATTCCGTAGTGTACATTTTAAATATAAATATTATATAGTTGAATATATATTTATATATTTAAACTCTAAATTATACTGATTTAAAACCAAACTGCTGACAATTCCCTTTGGCGATCTTTACTGACTCATGTTGATTCATGCTCACTCATGTTGAACTATAATTTATAGTTTCTTAATGATTATGATTGTCTTTTGTAATTTACGTAGTACTTGTAACTTTAATTTTATTTTGTTTACGGTTTGTTATGCATGTGTGTGTTGTGTTAATGATTAATTTTATCTCATCTTACTATGGAGCTACGATGAGCAGGCTTTCATTTACGTGTATCTAGCATGTTGGAACTTGTTGAACCTTATGTAGACTTTCCTACACCAGAGGGATAGTAACAACGAAAACACATTTTTACTTTCTTCTATATCTAATATATAGAAGAAAGTATTGGATTCGTGCAAATTTTCAAATTTCGAATTTTGACGGATTCGAACAATTTGAGGTGTGCTGAGTCCATTTCGACTATTTTTGGAAAATGTCTGTCTGTGTGTGTGTGTGTGTGTGTGTGTGTGTGTGTGTGTATGTGTGTGTGTATGTGTGTGTGTATGTGTGTCACGTCTGTGTGTGACTAGTTTTTTGTGGCCGCTCTACAGCAAAAATTACCGCATGAAATCGAACAAAATTTGATACACATATGTGCCCCTATGTGAACTTGTGCCCATTGGTTTTTGGCGCGAGATCCTCCAAGGGGGGTGGAGCAATGGGACGTTTTTTGAGTTTTGCGAGAATGCTATTCCCCAGGAAGTAATTGGCGGAATGTTGTGCCTAACAGGTACAGATCTTGATTCAATTTTGGTGTCAATAGCTCAAACGGGGGTTGAGCTATAGAACGTTTTTTGCCGTCAATTGTGACTGCTGTATCTCAATAAATAATGAACGTAATCAAACAAAAATTTATCGACAAGTAGCCCTTAGAGGGTATAAGAAATGATTCTATTTTGGTGTCAACAGCTAAAAAGGGGGCGGCGCAATCGAACGTTTTTTTTCCATTGTGAGTGCCATATCTCAAGAAGTAATGCTACGTTCTGGATGGAATTTGGAATAAATATAAATCCATATGTAAACAGGCGTTGGTTTAATTTTGGCGCCAATCGCTCCATGGGGGGCTGATTTTTTTTTACTTTGTGTGAATAAAAATAGCTTTTTAATTGCAACAATGAGAAAGATAAATCGTAACAGACTGTCGTCTGCGTTCAGCTCGTGCTTTTAATTGCATCGAAATGATCCGAAATATTATCTCAATGATTTAAAATTTTTAAATGTTGCCATCTTGTGTCTGTTAACAGATAAATGTTTGTAATTATTTTAAGCAAGGCTTTTAAAATAATTTTCAATTTTCATTCTTTGCTTTGCTTTTGAGATAAATCAGGAATTGGGATGGTCATCAAGTTTTGGCATGTGTAATTTTGTTTTCGTTGAAAATATTGCTTCCTCGTTATGCATGGGGAGGGATCAGAATTATAAGAAAGATGTAGAAGAAAGTTTCGTGATAGCCACAACATACTAGTTTTAAAATGTAATTATAAATTAAACAAATAGTTCTATTAGGAACTGTGTTTGTTATTAAAATATCGTTCCACTATTTTTTGAATTAGACTTTTAACGGTCACAACAATTTAGAAACAAATTAGTCCGACTTTTCATAGCATTCCCTTTAAAGAAAAAGAAACAATGGTACCAATTCTACTAAGTTACACATCTTTTCATTTAATTACTTTTCTAAAGCCATTGTTGCTATTCTAAAACGCAATTAGAGTTTTAAGGAAAAAATACTCTTTCCGGAATATACAAACATCTCCAAGAATAAAAGCCAAACGAAAGAAAAGAGATTAATGTTTTGATCAGGATTTCTTATTTAAGGTTGCAATCAATCCGATTACGGTAATTAGTAGCAAAAGCACTTCCGACACAGATTTCCGGCTTAAGGCTGCTTTTCCCAAAGCTTACAGTTTAGCTGAAAGTTGGGCTAAGGTTTGTTTTTATTGGCGGCAACAATTCTCTTGTGGTTATCATATTTAGATATGCAGTTCATTTTTGATTATATACACTGGCCTCAGAAACTTAAGGAACGACATGTTTTTCGAAGCTTACCATTAAAAAAATGGCAGTAACAATAAGATGAATAGTAAATGATAATAACGTGCATGAATGATTATAACGAACTCTAAAACCATTTATTAAAAAAACGATAGCTGCCACTTTTATTTTTTTAGAAAAGAACATATATTTGTCAGTAAGAAAAACATAGTCAAATATCAAGCTTTCGTACTTTTAGGATTTTTAACTGCTGTTGGTAGTTTCGATGACAGTAATCAATATAGTTTAGAAAATGTCTCACAGACGTCGTTTGACCGATTCGTTAGGTGGCGGGTAGTTGGATGGATGAAAATGGGAATGTCTCAGGCTGATACTGCTAGACATCTCAATGTTCTCGTAGTGTTGTTCAGCGACTTTGGGATCAAAACCAATCAGAAGATTTTATGTCCAGATGACCTATTCCAGGCCGATCATGGGCTACAACACCTGCTTACTAGTTATTTCAGCTCGAAGCAGAAGAACCACTAGTGTGCCTCAGCTCGTTGTAGACCACTTTGTAGCATCAGGCAGAAGAATCTCTGCTACTACGATATGAAATCGTCATCACCAAGCAAGTCTCTATGATGCAAGGCGACCAAATGTGTGTGTTCCACTCAACGAACCACAGCGACGGATTCGCGTATGCTGGGCAAGAGAACATGTTTCCTGGACCCAGCAGCGATGGGCTTCTGTGCTGTTTACAGACAAGTCTAGATTTACATTGAAGAGTTATTCAGGGCGGCGTCTACTGAACTGGAGGGAACAACGCACTAGATACTATCAATAGGACAGTGTTGAAAGGCACAGTTATAGAGATGATGGAATTATAGTTTGGGCAGGGATCGCGCTCGTTGGTCACACTGACCTGCATGTGTTCCATGGAGGAACAATCCATCTGACCGCCCATATGCGGGTGCTATTGGTAATGACTTCATTCTGATAGATGTTAATGCACGACCTCTCTGAAAAAGGATTGTTGAGGAGTATTTTGAGGACCACAGTTTGGAACGAGTTGAATGGCCAGCTCTATCGCCAAGCCCAATTCTGATAAAACATCTCTGGGATTATCTTGGTAGACAGGTCGCTGCTGTAAATCCTCCTCCAAGGTTGTTACATGACCTGGAACAAGGCTTACTCTGTGTCTGGTCTTCGCTTCCTATTCCGGTGTGCGAGAACTTAATAAACAGCATGGACAATAGATGCCGCCAATGCATTCAAGTTAGAGAGGGACATATTCCTTATTAGAACCCATTTTTGTATTGTTTCTATGACATTTTACAACATAATATTGTGATGTTCTGTTTTCTTCAAGAATTGATTTTTCCGCAAAGATTGCTATTTTTGTTATAAATGGTTTTTGCAATACACTAATACAAATTTCTATGACACGTGCAATAGAAAACTAATGCACATCTCTTCCAAATATTTTGTTTCTACATTTATTCATTTGCAAATTAGAAGCAAAAAACAGGTTGTAGCTTAACTTTTTGAGGTCAGTATATATATATATATATATATATATACACATATATATATATATATATATATATATATATATATGGTAGAGCCTTTGTTTAAAAAGACAGATTTATTGAGCTCATCGGTACAGCTGACTAAAAGTTTTAAAAATAGGCACCTCCTGCAACAATGTACTTCTGTAGGCGGCTTTTCCAGGACTAAGAGGTATCCCTTAAGTCCTGTTCCGTTATTTCTTCAAAGGCCGCCTTGACATGTACATGGATGTCCTCGATGGAGTCGAAAATTTTCCTATTCTGCCCTGATTTTAATAGTGGAAATAAGAACCGGACTTTATGAAGGCTAAGGCACCACGAGAGCATTGAATCGGACCTTCTTCAGTCAGGACTCTCGGTTGGAGTGTCGAGCAGACTTTCCGGATGTGCAACTTTTCCGTAACAATGCGTTGCGCCGTTATTTCCTACAACTGCAGGGCTTTATCCACCTGTTAGAGACTCAAACACCAGTCCGTGTTCAAAAATTCGCACACTTGTTGAACATTCATGTCAGTACAGGCTGAGGACGGGCGTCCACAGACTGGAGTTCGACAGTCACCACTTCCCGGCCGTATGAAAGGTTTCGTGCCACTTTTCTAGATGCGAATAGAACATACAGCCAGTCTCAAATACCTGTTGAAGCGTTTCGAACGTTTGGAAAGGCAACCGAAAGCAAATATTGATCTCTTTGCGTTACTCTGAAGTTGCATATCGTCATGTCACGCACCCACCGTATAGGGGTTACTGTTAAAGTTGATGGTACCACGCTGAAAGCTTTGAGGCAAGTACCCTGCGCTGCGCTGTAAAGCCAACAACTTCCACCACAGTCGCTGTCAAGCGGATTGATTTGCGGGGTGTGCATACGTCAGTATAACTTGAGGCTCATTACTTTTGAAACGTACCATATACACACACACACACACACACACACACATCGTAGAATTCACAATCACATTCATCCGGAATTTGATCATCCTTGACATGTACGAGGACATCCATGTACATGTCAAGGCGGCCTTTGAAGAAATCCCGGAATTTGAGAAATGCAGGGTTCTGAAGGAAAAAAAAAGAGTGACATGCGTTACAAAATATATTCTGTGATTTTGAGGATGTTCACTGCCAAGGGACCCTACCCAAGTGTGGATTTCCGATTTGAATGAAACTTTTAATCATCGACAGAACTCTTAAAAATATTGAAACCGTGTTTTTTTATCGGAAATTTACCCTTAAATATTCGGTTATTTTAGTACTCTGACAAGTAGCCCTATCCAAGTGTGATTTTCTAATTGAAGTAAAACTTTTCACATCCATAGAAAACTTATATTGAACCCGCGTTTGTTTTATCGGCAACAGACAGGATAGAGGTAAAAATTATCCCTATATGTTGGATAATTAGGAATTCCAAGTTCAATCTATGATTATATTTAAATCATAAATATTCAAATAATGAGTGACAATTCGAAAAATAAAAACAGATGCAAAAAGCCTTTTCCAGATATTATGTTTTACAATATCGAAAGTTTTGACTTGATTTAATGGATTGGATAAATCTCTATATATCGCTAATAGCGCCTAATTGAAAAAACAGATTCGAGAAATTTTTTTTACGCTAAATTTTGGCGAAATATCGCCTAGCTTGGTGATATTGAGTGCTTTTCGGGGAAAACACTTGGTAAAAAAATCCAAGCTTTTGGTTACCAAGTTTTTCCACCAAGTTTGTTTTGAGCTGATGTGTGAATAATCACCCGACTTCCTTTTACACTAATTTTATGATAATAGTGTCTTGGTGTAATCGAATAAGCACTTTAATTATTTTCACCCCTAGTTCGTCACGAACCGATGCCAAAAAGCGTTTTGCAGAGATTCATAAGCGTTTTACAAAGACGTCCCAGTATCAAAAATTTTAACGTGAGTTAATGGATAATTCTCTAAACATCGCCAATAGCGCCAAATTAAAACCAAAGTCGAAAAATATATTTCTCGCAAATTTTTTCGCCAACTTGGCAACATAAAGCTTGGCGAAGTATCAGCGAATATTCGCCAATTTATAACATTACTTGATTCTGCTTTGAAATTAACAGAGGTTTTCCCCAAAAAGGTGCAAAAGACCGCTTTTGGAACATTCGAATACAATCAAAAGAGAAGATGAACAACTAGACCCCACTAGGAGTCCGCATACAAAACTTGAAATGTCTACAGCATACTGTTTTTAACTTTTACAAGATACGCACATAAGTACATACAGACGTCACGTAAAAACTGCTGGTACTTAACTCGAAAATCGTCAAAATGGATAATTCTGCATTTATACGCTTTTTGGTCCATATGCACGTGTGGTTGAGCCGAAAAAACAACTCAACATGCATTCGGATTTACGGAAAATTAAAATTTTGGACGATTTTCGAGCGATTTTTTTTTTTTTTTTCGCCAACACAATACTTTGTTTACTATGTAAAAGGAAGCAAAAACGTTAGGAATTCTTTGTCAAAATCAAATAGAATATGAAAGTTTTATGAATCGATGTTTGAATTAAAAAACGAAAACGAAATTGTTTGCGTATGGTAAAATAAATTGACTGAAAAAAAGACCTGTGTGTTTTAGCGACAGGCATTTATATTTCTCCTCTAAAAATGCACATTGGTAAATCTAACTTTAAACTTACTTTTTACAAGCAATGAAAATTGCTTGATTGAAAAATCTAGAAAGTAACTGCTCTTTACGCGTTTCACAAAGTTTGCTATGCCAATATTTGCACGAAAATATTCCGAATCCTCGAATTTGTATACATTTCTCAAATCCCAAAGCAACTCTAAAGTGACTTGCTCGGAAATTAAACCAATAAAATTTGATGTCAAAGCATACAGCATGGGAAGAAGAGAAACTTTCTCCTGCTCTGTTTTTGGATGAATTTTTCCGAATGAACTAAGAAAAAGACTTTGAAAGGAGGAAATATCTTGAAGTCGTTTCTCTGGGGAGCTCGTATTTCAAGAAACTACTGCAGAGCACCGAGATCGAATGACTGAAATAATCGAGCTTGAGTCTAAAGTAAAAAAAGTGTTCGCAGGGTGATATTGAAGGGAGATTTGATTTCATATGTTCACTGAAATTGTTCCTGAAAGTGGGAAACATTTCAAACTAAAATAACACATGATCGGTATATTTAATTAAGTAAAACAAACTTTTTCATTGTATTGATATGTAGATCCTCTTAATTGACACTTCAATATTATTAAAAATAATAATGAAAGGAAAACCCTTTTGAAAAATATCAATTGTAGAGCCAAAATTTACTTTTGCTTAAGATTTTCCGTCAAAGTGATTTGTATTGATTATTCCTTGATATAGACCCATCTAAGAAAACAAATAAGTCAAAATTCTACTATAATACTCAAATAAATTAATGGTGTCACACCAACTAGTGACGTTGTTTAGAATTAATGTCGCTGAAAAGTCAGGACTAAATTCATTATCAACTTTTAACATTTTAAGCAAATCTTAAAACACTACTCGGGAAGGTTAAGTACAGTACCTGCAGAAAAGGATTTTTGAGATACTTAAAAAAACGTGTTTTGTTTTCCATACATCTACAAAATACCGGCAAAGATGGGTTTTTGAGATTTTTGAAAAAATGCGCTTTAGTTTTCATACAGTAGCAAAATATACACAATACGGACACGTTGGAATTTAGAAATAACTGCATGGAAATGATTTAATTTAAACGAAACAAAATGTTGGGTGAAAGGGGGTGTCTAATGTTGGGTTATTATTATTTCATTCTGAAAAAAAAAACAACAAGCCAGTATGATTCAGTCACCGGATGTAATGTTATTATGAGCATACTAAATATAACTTACACCTATTAATCTAAAACGATGTAGTTAAATTTTGATAAACAAGATTCCCCCCCCCCCCCTGCTATGTTTTAGTCAGAGAAAAAAAATAACGAAACGAAACTGAGGCCGAACTCACAATGATTATAAAACATTGTTTGCTTAAAAGTATGTAATCAATATATAATCATATGTTCGAAAATAAAATTACTAAAAAAGCTAAAAACAATTAGAGTCATTGAAAATAATGTAAGGATATAGTTCTCGTTTTTCATGATATGGAATAAATATCTTTAGTATATTGATTTTAAACGTTACTTTGACAAACACTTATCGCAAAATTTTGGAAAAACTTTGCAACTATTATAATTCTAATACTCTTTATAAACACATAGCTAATGCATATATAGCTCACATAACTAGTGCGTGGTGGCACAAAAATCAAACAGTGAATATCACATCATAATGGTTTTGCACGTATTGTAATATTTAAGGCTAAATCACTTAAAACTACCTAACGTAAACTACCTACGTAAAACATTAATTTTCTCAAATGGATCATTCCACATAAAATCACCTAAATCAAATAGTCGGTCGTGCCGTCATGGCTCTAATTTTGTCCATTATTTTTTTGCGTATAGATATCTATGTGATAAGCTAAAATTATTTTTTAGTGATTTTTTGAATGAAAATTAAGCTTCGGAGATTTCTTTTCCAAAAATTCGATTTTTGATCATTTTTCGGGGTCACCGTTTTAGCATGAATTTAGAAAAATCTCTCTAATTTCTTTATCTTTTAACCCGTTAAGCTGAATTTGGTATCAATTTCAAAATAATACTTTCCTCTTTCAGTGTAAATGACAAAAAGTATTCTGTTAATAGTTGGGTGTTACCACTCTTTATCTTAAGTCAGTTTTTACGCTTTTTCAATTGGGAGATTAAATAAGTCAAATCTCCAGAGAACTAACTATGATCTGCATCAATTTCTTTTGTAGCATATTTAAATCGTTCTCTTGCTATGTACAAAACGTGGAAGGGTGTTTTTTGTTGTTTGGAAATAAAATAATTAATTAAGGTTGGTTTGCAGAAAATACCAGTTTTCTATTACTTTAAATCTCTTTTAAGCTTAATGTTAAGCTTAAAAAAAGGTCAAACCATTTTCAGAACAATTAATACTGGAGTATTAAAGGATAAAAATTGATTTGTTTCAATAGTTAATCGGTAAAAATTTTTTCAATTTGAAAAAGAATTGTGCGAAAACCTCCGTTTCAGACTTCACAAAAAAACACTTTTGATTGAAAGTGTACTAAATATTTAGAATAATAATCTGAAGAATAGTAGAAAAAAACATTTCTAATGGCATTATTTTGCATGTTTTTCGATATTAAAAGTTAAAAAAAAAGTTTACTTTTGAAACGTTTTCATAGCATGAACTTGTTTGGGTTACGTAACACCTGACAGTTATCTTTTACTCTTACATTATTCATGCTGAGTAACTCTAGATTTCTCCGACGAAGATTATTTTTGCTGATTAAAGTATATTTTAAAATTCCTTTGAAACGTATGTAAAAACTGATACAAATTCTGATTTTCTACTCTTTTGAAATAAAGGAAATGTGTTACACCTGCCATCTTTTTAAAGAAATCAAACAGAAAATATTGATCGAAATTTTTTAAGTTGGTTTGCAATAAAGGAAAAAAAAAGGTTGATATAGCTTTTAATGGATTTAAGAAATAGAGTAAATTTTGAAAATAAATGCTGACTGAATGAAGCATGCCTTTCAATTCACATTTTTTAATATACGAAAGCTTCGTGTCGATTCACTTTCATAGCGCAAGAAAAATGATTTGTACAATTTGTGTAATGTGTGTGCAGGAGTATTTTTTGCATTTTTATCGCAACGTAAACATTTGCTTGTACTCGATCCAAGTACAAAAATTACGTACTTCTTACCGAAAATATATTTTTTTTCAATATTTCCTCAAAGTAGTCATAATAAATTAATTTTTAAAGCAGTGAGTATGAATCAGAGCATTTAGTTAACCGCGAAGCCATTGCAAAACTGAGTGAAACATCTGAACTAATAATGATGTCACCACTTTTGTTAAAAAATGACCAGGTTTGTACCTGGTACTAGTATAAGCAGTTGTTTTGATTCCTTTCCTAATGCACGCAACAGAGTTTGTAGAGCATATTACACTTCATTCTTCTAATGCTTTGAAAGTAAATCGACACATAGCTTTAGTCGGTTATAAAATGTTAAATGAGAGGGATGATTATGCGCACTGCATTTATTTCAAAAATTTATTTTATTTCTTAATTCAATTCAAAAATATCTATCAGTAAATTTCAAAGAGATTTTAAAATATACTTCGATTAGCAAACATAATCTCCTTCAGAGAAATCTAGAGTTGTGCCGCATGTGTATTGTAAGAGTGGGGGATCATTGTCAGGTGCAACGTAATCCAAACAAGTTCATGTTATGAAAACATTTCAATAGCAACTCTTTTGCGCAAATCGTTTAATGTCGAAAAGCATGCAAAATAATGGCATTAGAAGTATTTTTTTTTATTTTATTCTGCAAAATATTAACCTTAATATTTAGTATTGTTAATCAAAAGTCTTTTTTTTTTGTAAAGTCTGAAGCAGAGGTTTTTGCACGATTATTTTCCAAAGTGAATAACTTTTTAGCGCTTAACTATTAATACAAATCAATTTTTATCCTTTGACAGTCCAGTATTAATTGTTCTGAAAAGTTTTTGGGCTTTTTTAAACTTAAAATAGCTTTAAAGTGATTAAAAAAAAATCATGCGGATCATAATAGGTACTCCGGAGGTATGACCTATTTTATCTCCTAATTGAAAAAAAGCATTTAAACTGACTTTAGATAAGGAGTGGCAACGCCCAACTATTCACAGAATACTTTCTCTTATTTACACGGAAAGGGAAATGTATTCGCTTAAAATTGATACCAAATTGTGCTTAATTGGTTGAAAAATAAGAAATCTGAATTTTTTTTAAATTTATTTTTCTAAATTCATGCCAATACGGTGCCTCCGAAAAATGATCAAAAATTAAATTTTTGAAACAATTCTCTAAAACGTAATTTTTATTAAAAAAAATCTAGAACAATCAATTTGGGCTTATCTCATAGATATCTATCTGTAAGAAAAATAATGGACAAAATCGGAGACAATTGGCATATGGCAATAGGCGATTTGAAGTGAAATGGCCTTAATGCCTTTCTTTTTTTTAGGTTGTGTTACTTTAATGCCGGGGTGCGATATAGTGATTTAAAATACACACACACTTCAGTGATCTTTCTTGCCATAATACTCTCACGAAGCTAATTTACAAAACTGTTGCGTAGTTTCGTATAAACAATATAGTTCCAAAAGCTGCAGGAAACCTAACCTGGAAGTGCTGTAATACTGTGATTAGGATCTGCTTAGACTTTCCAAAGCTGCAAAGTTTGCCCACCATTAGAGTGATATAGACAACGTTCCAAACTTGAAATATATACGCTACTTATGTAGACAACAAAAACTGACTAGTAAATGTAACATCATAACGTTTTTGCATGTGTTGTAGTATTTGAGACTAAATCTATAAAAAGTAGTATTGTGTAAAATCTTGATTTTCTCCTAAACTGTTTTTATTTTGGAGTTTTGCCACTTTTGTAGCCAAGAAGTAATTTGACAAATTTACATCTAAAGTCACAATCAAAGAATATTACATATTGCCTATCCGAAAAATATGGCTGTTGATGCAACAAATTAGTGAATTCTATAAAACCATTTCAGAAAGAAATGTAAATCTAAACTCCGGAAAATTTCGCTCTGTCCGAAACTGCACGGTAGTATAAAACACTTTTGTACATTTTGGAATAGTTCAAAATATCTTGAATAATATAAACGTCAAGAAGCTCAAACATTAAAATATTAAAAATAATTGGTGAAAACATTACTCTTTTTCTTTGAATTATTCGTGCAAAAATATCTGCATTTCAATAAGTAAACGTTATTTAAAACAGCTTCGTATGCCTTTCTAATTATAAAACTGAAATTCAATTGAGTTAAATTTGACAAAGAAATCTCAAAAGCCGTACGGAATATTTCAGAAACTATTTCTTTCTGATAAAATTCAAGTAACACGACACTTGGGGGAGGAACAGCGTTTTGGCATGCATGGTACGGCATTCTTTACACAGTCTCACGTAATTTTCAAAGCTTCCGGAATAAATATTCTATTCGTCAATCTTCTTTTAAGCGGAAAGGAGTTAATTAAGCCTTTTACCGGAACTTATGTTCCGCCTGTTGAAAATTGTTTACACTGGATTATTTTCGAGTGCTATTGAAATCCCGAAAGGATTTAATATCTAATCCTTTTGCAAACGAAGGTGTCACGTTGATCTATTTCGAGCGGGAAACAGTTGCTGAAACTGAAGAAATAATTGTGCAAATGCATCATATTTCAGATATTTGGAGATTTTTAGCCCCGAAAATTTTAAACATTAACTTTTATGTAAGAATTATTACTTTCTAAGTTGTACGTGTTACTAGTAAAGCGTGAAATCGACATTTTATAAAATGCCTGGTATGAAAAGCAAAAATGGCAAATATGTGTGAGCGTTGTTTAGAATGTCTTATGTTACGCGTAGTAACATACACACACCATCCCCCCTAAAAAATTTAGTATTACTAATATGTTTGAATTACTACCTGCTATTAGGGATAGCAATACCGGACTAAAAATGAATTCCCGGTATTCGGTATTTTTAAAACGTGATACCAGAATACCGTATTAATACCGGTATTTGAAATTTCTCAAAAAATGCTTGAAAACATATTGTTTCGTTGCACATTTCAAAATTTTGTACAAAAATTGTATTATTTATGAAAATTTCATGTGAACAAATGTAAAGTGAAGGAACAAATGTTATAATAAAAAAAGATGATACTGAAAAACGTAATGAATCTATTAAATTCTCTCTAAGCCTGGAACTCATTTTAGTGCTCAACTTTCCTACTGTTGAAAATAATCTTTCTGAATTTATGCAGGTCGGTGGTACTGTTAACAATGCTTTCAGAAAAGGGAACGTGAGTGATCAGGGAAATGGAAAAAATAAAAACATAGTGCACAAAAGCGCACGAAAATCCGATTCATCTCACCAATTAGTAACGGCATAATCATTTTGCAATCTTTCCTCTTTTTTGTTTAATGATTTTCTATTTGTCCGTGCTTTTGAAGTCACATTTTTGCATCAATTGATTTTGGATTTGTATCATAAATTTTTTTTAATTGAAATTCTTCATTATTTTCAGCTAATATCGTAAAACATCAGTATTTTACTTCAGCAAATTCTACGATATTACGAAATTGCAAAATTGCTCGAAATACCCGTATTCGGTATACCGGTATCACGGTATTGCAATCCTTACCTGCTGCATTGTATCATGATATTGAAAAAGCGTTAAATCGACATTTTACAAAATGCCAGGTATGAAAAACAGCAGTAAAATATGTATGAGCGCTGTGTGGAATGCCATTTGTCATACGTGGTAGGATACATACATCGTTCATACTCCTAAAAATTATAGGCATTCACTAATATGTTAGAATTACACCTTCCTAAATTGGATTTGTAATGGAAAATGTGTCAAATCGACATTTTATTGAATGCCTGGTATGAAAAGCTGAAATATTTCAAAATGTCAGAGCTTTTTATGAATGTCGTATGTCACATGTGGTAACACATACATACACGCACTAGGGGAGCCTCGAATTTAAATTTTGGTGAAGGAGTTTGCGATTTACTGAAATAATTTCCAAATTTTACCGAATGATTAAAATTTAGCATTCGCAAACACTTACATCCATTGAGAAGATAAGTTAGTCATCATGGAATAATTTTTTACGAAAATGCAATAGTGCACTACACTGTAAACTAATTCAAAAATATTTTTTGACGCACCGGAAAGGTTTTCGAAGTCGTCAGATACACCCTTGAAAAACACTTGTTTTTTATACTTAAAAATATTTTCGAAAAATACAAAAAAGGAAGTGTTGACGCATGCGCAAATCAACTCGGCAAGAAAAACCGAAGCACATAAGCAGTGCAGCACTAATGCCATGAAAATATTTTTCGTTCGGTCACATGAATACAGTAAGTGTAAGATAATGGTTGAACTTTAATAAAAAATGCTAATTTATCCTCATAAGGTAAAACCTGAAGCAAAGCGAAAAATGTTCCTTATTTTTAAAACGAGAAGAACAACGTTCTTGACGCATGCGAGATGCAAAAGTTAACTAAAACTCAAACTCGGAAGTAAATGCAGAAAAGATGGAAGAATAATAATCCTCGTCCCGTCGCATAGCTTGTGTAATTTACTGTTTGTCCTTGGATTTCCGAAAGATGATGGATTATTTTTATTGGCAATATTTTATTCTGTAATAAGAATGACTGTTCTGATGTTTACTACCAACAAAAGGTTTTAACAGAAAGCGTACGTATATTCTTTTGTAAATTTTCAATCAATATCAATTTTGCTTTATCAACTCCTAAGATTTAAAATGCATTTTACATTTTACATTCACATATTTTAAGTGCAAGTGTGTCAGGATTTATTTTATTTTTATTTTTTAACTTTCTGAATGAAATAATATAAAAACATAAAATAAGTGTCATTTAATGATATGCTATTTTATGTGCCAATTCTTTCTTACCATTAGTTAACTATTAAAATATACTTTATTGGACATTTATGGATTAAAAATTCTAAATTGAATGCTTAAATAGGCAAATTGTCAAATTTGATGATTCATCTTTAAGGTTGAGCGCGTTCTCTTTCTTGTAAACAAACAGCTCAACGGAATGTTTAAAGAAATAACAGAAAAAAGCTTGCTAATATTGTGAAATCTGATAATTGAGGCTGTTTAACAAACAATATCACTCTTAAAAGGTAACTCTACCCCCCTCCTTCCCTCCCAAGGAAATTGAAAACATTATATTTTTTGCAATGA
Organism: Uloborus diversus; assembly: GCF_026930045.1. Lineage (NCBI taxonomy): Eukaryota > Metazoa > Arthropoda > Arachnida > Araneae > Uloboridae > Uloborus > Uloborus diversus. The sequence goes on from NC_072731.1 coordinate 40,389,837, forward strand.
TAAACCTAGGGTTTCAGTATTTTTGAAATGCTGATGTCTCTAAAACTATTTGTATTAGCATTAAACTTATATATATCTTTATATTTCTTATATAATATCTTACATAACATATATATGTATTTGAGTTTCAGTGTATTTTTTTTACCAATTGATTGCAATAAATAAACAAACACATTAGGTATATTCCATGTACCAGTTATACATTTTCTATTACAAGAAACTTGATTTGAAATTGAGTGAAATTGTTCAATTAAATGAAATAAAAGTTTGATAAATATTTTATAAACTTAAACTTCGTTTAATCAATCCTCCGGTTCGATTAATTCAACAATTTGAGATAAAACATTTTTTAAAACCTTTCATTAGAACCAGAGCTATATGTTTTGGAATACTGATAGTTTAATTTTTTCCACCTTGAATTAATGAAGCACGACCCAAACATAATTCTCAATATAAAATTTAATTAGTTCTTAAAAATTATTCTTGGTGACAAATATTTATTCGTAACAAACTGTTTATAAGAATAAACGACAACGTTACTTCATAAAACTTTCAGTCGACAAAGTTCTAACATTCGGAATATATGTGCATCACAAAATTCCCAAAGCAACTCTAAAGTGACTTGCTGTGAAATTAAAGCTATAAGTTTGGATGTCAGAGAACACAGCTTGAGGTCTTTTCTTTCTTATGCTTGAAAAAATATCAAAAATAGAAATCTATTTCAATAAAAAAAAAACTCTCTGAAGGAAAAATTCGTAAAAATCTTTATGTGCATTTCATGCGGTATGGAAATAACACAAAATTCTGAAAAAGTATTGACTATGTTCAAATTTGGAAGATATATATACACAAAGCAAAATTGTAATGAAAAATTATTATATTATATATTTTAATATAGGCATACATTTAAATAACTCCTTTACAGGAAAAGTCCCAAAACCAAAATAATAATTTTATTTTTTCACACTTGAGTAAAATATGACAACAAATATTTTTTCTCAATGATTTCTTTCAGCTAATGGAAACTGATATCGTGTAAACGATAAATATACAATTTAAAATTGATTTTTACCTACTTTATAATGCTTATAGCTTTTCTGCTGGTAAATTAATGAAAACCCTTAATGATTTAAAATCCGATGATTCAAAATCCACGAAAGAAGAATTTTGCGGACTTTCAAATGAGACAAAGGTCGAGACGTTCCGAAAATTATTTCTGGTAAAAAGAGACATTTAATTTTATGAGGGTCCTAAAATTAAAATTCGACAGGTTTCATACTTGTTTTTAGCGTCCCAGCGCTAACTAGTTGTCACCGAAAAATAGTAAAGAAATAAATGAATAATAAGACAGTTCAAAGCAAATTGACTAACTTCTTCTGAACGTTAGGCAAATAAAAAATAAAGTAAGTGGGCATGATCAAAAAGCATCACAAAAATTAATCATTAGTAGCTTTTTTTAAAAAGTATAAACTGATTATTTACACGAAAATGATAATGTTTGCTTGATAAAAGACGCATGAAACAAGAAAAATTAAAAATCCTAAAAAATAATAATAGCAAATGATTTTTCCCTCAGTTTTTGTCGTCTGCTTTATTATGTATCATTTAATCAATTTTAAAAGCCCTATTGTAAGATAAGCATCTATCATTATCAATCACTGATTTAAAGAAGTTTATCCTACGTCTGGCTCTTTTATATTTGCATAACGAGCAAAAGTCTTATCTTTACTGTCTTTATTTCAATATAGTCTTTATTTCTAACTTGAGACAAAAGTGAAAGCCGCAAGTTGAAAATACTGTTTCAACAGTTCATTTTTTTAACTGTAAATATCTGCGAAAAGGAATTAAATAAAGATAAAGAGTGTCATTTGTTCAGAGAGTATATACATTAAGTTGAATTGCTTTTTTTTTTTTTTTTGTGGTTTACATTTTAATTTTTATATATTATTTCTGTAGCCTGTGTTTTGTTTCTACGCAAGATCTTCCTCGATTCATAATCAATTTCTCTGATTTACACCTCATTTTAAAGCTTATCGTTCAGGCTAATAACGAAAACTCGAGACGAATTAGACCCAGGGTCTAAAAATTGTTTTTTTTTTCTGTCAAAAAAAAAAAAAAAAAAAAAAAAAACGGTTTTAAAGCACCGGACTGGGTTTTTGGTTAATCTTATAAATTTAACTTGTGCTTTGACCGGCAGAGCTGAATAGCTCGATCGGTAGAGCGTTCAAATGGTAACCAGAAGAACGTGTGTTCGGGCCCAGCCCGGTCGATCTGCATCAAAAAGTTAGACATATATCGCGCGTTACATGGGCATTGAAAACAATGAGTAGCTCAAGTGAGGTAATAAAATTATTGTGATGGAAACGTTCCTTGCTGGAACGAAAACTAGATGCAACATGTAGCTAAGTTGAGTATTAAATGTACGTTTTTTTTTTGTTTTTTTTTTTCGTTTTTTTAAATCTGTTTGTTTTTAAAGCTTTGGCCCCGGTCAGAAAACTAAAGCGTAATGTAAGCGAAGATAGAAGTATCAGGTTTACGATTTCAAACTAAAATGGAATAACTTTTTGTTAAGAAAAAATCGTAGGGGAGAGCGGGGCTAGAAGTTCCGTTTTTTAAACAAGCTCAAAATTTGTTATGAAAACTTAGTTCTAGAATTATTATTCTGAGATTAGAATAGAGTAATATATGCCCCTACGATGTAGCAACTGTTTCTTGTGCAGTATTTCGTACAATTTTTACTTCCTTTTCACAAAAAAGGGAAGTACAGTCGACTCTCGCTACAATGCGATTCGACCTATGCGAAATGGCTATAACGCGAATTTTTTTACGAATCAAGAGTAATAGAACTAACGCGAATTTTCCACACACAACACGAACTTTTTTGAAGGAAATATCAGCTTTGTTTTGGCTACTAAATATTGATTTCATTAATGATATTACATTCCTTTAAGCATCACTAACAGCCAAAGGTTGCACACCAAACTAGTCTAGTGCATCAAGTAACCACTCAGCATCTTTCATTTATTTATTTATTTTTTTTTCATTCTAAACATAAAAGTTGATGAAATATCATGACACCTTAGTGTCACCTTTATCTAAAATTTCCGACGATGGGGGGAAAAAAAGAGTCTTATATTTTTTTTAAAAGGCTAAGATTCTCGATATGCTTGAACAACTACAAAACGTCAACGGTAGCAGGACAATCCATCTGAATATAAATCTTCCATTCGTACAATTAAAAGTCGAGAACTTAGTTTCATTCATTTTGTGCACCTTAAAATATTTCATGTTGAATAAAAGTTTTTTATTATTTTTTTAAATACAGTAAAAGTTCAGTTCCTTAGGCAAGAAACTGTGGTGTATGGTTAAGGAATGCTTTAGAGCTGTTTGAGGGGTGTTTTTAAGGGTCTAAAAGTGTTTGGTATGCTTAAAAAAAATTTGCATGCATTTTTTTTTCCACAAACGCGAAATTTCGACCTACGCGAGAAGTCTTGGAACGCATCCCTCGCGTAAGTCGGGATTCGACTGTATTGTATTCGCGAAAAAATTTTCACTCAAAAATCGACCTCGATTTCCATTTTACTCACCCCCGAATGAATAATGAGTTTTTTTTTTCAACTCGATTACACGTGGATAAGTGTCTAAGAACGTATAGACACGCGAAATATCCATTTTGACTATTCCCGAGTTAATTACAACGAGTTTTCTCGTAACATCTGTATGTATGTATGTGCGTATGTATGTCGCATCACTCAAGAACGGTAAGTCCTAGAAAGTTGAATTTTGGTACGTAGACTCCTAGTGCGGTCTAGTTCCCTTCCCTTTTGGTTGCATTTGGGGGTTTCTTAATGGGTCTTTTGCCCCTTTTTGGGGGGAAATCATTTTTGATTTCGATGTAAACTCAAGTGGTGTTATTACTTGGCGGGTACTTGGCGATATATTCGCTAGTCTTTAGATCGCCAAGTTTTGTTCGCAAATTTCTTTTTTCGCAAACGCGAAAAAAAAAAAAAAAAAACTGATTTAAGCATACCAGGAGGAACAAGGAGAGAGCTTTTTTTTTTTTCACTATTTAGTTAAATGAATAAAGCACAGTTTTTTTAATGATCTTTGCTTAATTTAGGAAACGGGGGGGGGGGGGGGTTGAAATAAATAGAGCCGGATAAAGAACAATTAGAGATACATCGTATAGGTAAATATAGGTTGTTTTGGCGTAAAAAGGTGAATGACACTAAACGCAACTAGAAATTGGTATAGAAAATACGAAAAGGTGAGATATATATTAATTAATACCGCTGCTAAATTTAATTAAACATCCGCGGTAGGCGGCGAACTTAGCGTAAAAACATGGGAAGGGGCGTGGTTCTTTTTTATTCAACGGACTTCCTTTAGGTTCTTTTAAATGAATAAAGCACAGTTTTTTTGAATGATATTTGTTTAGATTAGGAAATCATTGGGGGGGGGGGGAAGTAAAATAAATAGAGACGGATAGAAAAAAAACAGAGATTGATCGTATAGGTAGATGGCTGCCGAAGGCGCCAATTTTGGCTCAAAAAGGTTAATGATACTAAACGCAACTAGAAATAACTTTAGAAAGTTCGATAAAGATAGATATAGATTAATAAACAGAGGGGGGGGGGGAAGGTTGGATTTTTTTTATTCAACCGCCTTTAAATTCTTTACATGGACATCGCCGTGCGGGTACTGTTAGTTCATTATAAAATAAAAAGGCTCACCAAACATTTTTTTTCTTTTAAAACGAATTTTTAACATAGTTTAGGTTTACTAGCTTGTCGCATACGGTGCATAAAATTAACGACTGGTTTTCAAAAATAAAACGAAAATAATTCATTCATTTTATTTATTTTTTAGTTTTAAAAATCGTATTCAAAAGTCCTTTTACTGATTATATATATTTGTTATATTTTTTGTCTTTTACTATTTCAAGAATTGCAAATTTTCAAGATAAAATATAAAAAAACATTTTCCGTCTTTTCCCCGGTAGATAAATGACCTCTACGGACGAAAAAGTCTTTTGAACACATATTGCTCTTTTGGGACATGCATTTCACTATGCTATTTCGGTATATTTATAGACCAAAAGGAACTACAGAAAACATTGTAATGTACAAAAGTAGTAGAACAGGGAAACTTCAATAAACTATGCATAAATGTATGCCAATGTTATTTTTATAAACACAAATTTTTTCAAGATCTGAATACTTTCGAAAACTGCTTTTTGCCTCGTAGAATGTGCTTCAAAACAGAAAGTAGTTCAAGTGCACAGTAATAATTTAACAAAATATTTAATGAATAACCGAACATGAATAAGGAAATGAAATAAATAAAAAAATAAGTAATGAAAATTACAGTACTAATAATAATAGTAATGCTGGAACAAAAATAACTGAAATGGAATGTGTCAACAGTTTGATTTTACAAAAACACTAAAGAGAATTTGAATGAAATATGTGGAATGATTCTTTGAATAACTCAATTTGTATCAGATTTTCCAGACATGATTGTTCCCGACATGTTTTATGCCATCTTCATTCATGGTGTAAATTCGTTCCGCAATGTCTTTATGAATGCCAATGTTTTTTTGTCATATACTTTGTAATACCAAGCGAAGTCTAGTGGCAGAAAAAATAAAACTCTTAATATATTTTCACGTGTCTTAAAAATATGATTAGATGTATTTTAAACAGCTGAAACTAACAGTTCGAAAAGAAATAAGAATGTAAAGAAACATAAAATCAAAGTTATAAAGAAAACTGCATCTTTCGGATAACATTTTGCTTAATCATTTCGATAATTTGTTGGATATTAGATTGGGTATAAAATTTCAATTTAACTGCAATTTTTTAGTGTTTTAAGACTTATTATGTATCCGTAAAAAAATACACGTCAGATGGCACTCGAGAAGTTACATTTTTACGCAAAATTCCCAAAAGCTGCCAATGAAAATTTTCAGATAATTTTTAAAATGTTTTAACGCAAAAAAAAAAAAAAAAAAAAAAAAATCTTTATCTTGGCGAATTCCGTTTTGAAAGTAAACTCCTCACACATGCTATTTCATTTGATTGTTTTATTCTATACGTTTGCAAGTATCGAAAGTAGGTAGTATAATTTACCAAACTCAATTAACTTATATAAATTTATATGGTGTAATCATGTTGCTGAAATAGTTTAAATATTGACTCTCATTACTCTGGGGGGTGCAGTGAAAAAGAAACATTTTTTTGATGTGGATTTAAATTGGAAACCATTGGGAAACTACTACTACAAATAGAAAAATAAATAAATAAATAAATAAACTGAACTCAACTCAGCTCCAACCACCCTTCCCCCTTAACCGAAACAAAGGTAAATATTGTAAACAGTTATGACTCAAACTATTACAACAACACTATACAGCCGAGCCCGCTTTAAAGAATAAAGGTTAAAAGAATATCCCGCTTAATATATAACATTTTCAATGTACCAAACCAATGTAATGTGTCATTTTGATCCCGGTTAATGGAATATCCCGCTTATTACAATATTTTTTCATGGCAGAGTGGCTATTCCATTAAGCGGGTTTGACTGTACATTACCTTCAAACTGAACTTTGACAAATATTTGTTAGATAAAAACTCACTGCTTGCAAATCAAAGCATAGTAGAGGGAAACTAAGCAAACTAAATAATTACTGTTCGAAAAATGTCATTCAGAGGCTTTAAGCATATAAAACGTAGAAGAAAAAAGGATGTTTTTACTATAGTCACTTGCTTAAAGAGTTCGCAATTAATAAAAATAAGCCTAATTTATTGATCTAATTACGCTTTAGTTTGATTTATTTATCACAGGTAGAAGAGCATTAAGACTTTGAACAAGCATTACGACAAGAGAAAATCGGGTAATAAAAGTCGAAAACGGAAGAAAGAAGGAAATGAAACTTTACTGGCAATTGGTAAAAACGTGCTAAAAACGCGCTTGGTAAAAAAGTTTGCAAATTTTCACGTTTCCCAGTTTTAATTTAGGAAAATTACCAAACATCTGAAATAATGTATTTTATTCGATAAACAGATTATTCTGTATTAACTAATCATTTAAGTTAAATGAGTGAATGTTTAAAATTTAAGCATTAGTATGTTTTATCCTCACTGTTGTTTTCTTGACATCTTTGTGAATGATAATTGTGATATACAAGTATCCCTCGTCTAACACGGTGAATTCGCACCGTGTAGTATCAAAACCGAGACTTTTTATAAATAGATTTTTTACTTATTTTTCAAACTAATTAAACATGTTTATATTATAATCGTGTTAATATGTATCGTGTTTTATCGACACCGTGTTATACGAGATTTTGAAATCATATGAATCAATGAATGTGTACCGTGTTATATCAAAACCAAGTCTTAAAGTACAAGTTTTATAATAGCTGAAGTATCGGCTTAATAGAACAAACAAACGAAAACCGGCAACCAGAATACACAATGGCACGGAGTAGTAATGAACGAGACAACCTAATTATTTTACAATTTACATACCTCAAATTAAAACTGTTATACACAACAAGAAAATAAATTTTTAACTACTTTTTTTACTGGGAAAAAACGCTTTCTATTAGAAAACAAAATTCGAGCTTTTCCATAAAAAAAAAGTTCGTCTGAGAAAAAACCACGAAACACAATATACATAAAATAAAATGAATTATTAAATTTTATTTTATATTTTGTTTCAACTTCATTTTCACTCTATTGTTTGGCAAATTTAACTTATGTTTAATCTTAATGTTATTTTCCTACAATTGAGTAGAAAATCAATAATTTTATCTTTTTGTTTTTAGAATACTGATGAGAAAAATAAAGTATTTAAAAAATAAAAGCTAGTGTTATACGGAAAACCAAATTTTCGAGCAAGAGAAGGACAATTTTTTGTATAATTTTTATAAAAAACAATTAAAAACTTATTAGAGCTATTATCATGCCTTTTGTAACATTGTATTAAACAAAAAATAAACTCCATATTTTTAAATTCGTGTTACATAAAAACCTTGAAGTATTAAGTTCAAGCTTTGTACCGTCTAATATTAAAACCGTGCTATGAAAATCGCGAATTCGGTACCGTGTAATACCGACACCATGTTGTAGAAGTACCCGTATTATACGAGTGTCGCTTGTATATGTTTGGGAAATATATGACTAGATTTCGTCACTTAATATTTAAAAAAACCTCTTTTGTTACTAAATCTTTTTCTACCTCATGAAATCTATAAAAATAGTGTTAAGTATAGAAATTAAACAAGAATTTTAAACTGACAAATTTTCAATATACAATGCTGGTCAAACTATTAAACTAAAGAGTTTTTTTTGTACACTATTTGTACCAAAATATTATTTATTTTTCTGTTAAAGTACAATACATACTGTACACAGATTATTACGTTATTTTGGCATAATTTAATGTTTGCAGGTGGCAGCACTGTCTGCTTTGTTTATGTTCTTTGTTTATCTACCTACCAGGAACATAACCTCAATCATCTTAAACAGTTCACTAGTTCTTTTTATTAGTGTGCTCTGTTACATTAAAAGTTAGTTTTAGTTAATTAGTGAGTATGTGTGAGTATATGTAACAGTGAGTATAACTATTTTTTACCTCATTTTTTAAAAAGTTAAGAAATGGTGTAAGCCTTGTGAAAATTATGCCAAACAGACTTAAAATGCTCGTCAAGAACAAGGGAGTGCATACTAAATATTAAATGATTATTTCACTGTTCGTTAATGTGCCTATAGTTATGTAATCAATAAAGAATTTGCTTTTAAAACAGACGTAGTCTAATCATTTGGCCAGCACTGTAGTTGGGCAAACCTTACTTGGGAGTATTATGAAAGCAACGGACATCCTAATCACGGTTTTATGATGCTGCAAGGTTAGGTTTATACTAACAATAGTTTTCTGTTAAAATATTTTACTTAATAATAGTTGAAAATCCCATGCAGTACTAATTTTTAGCCACTACAAAAATCGTAAAGAAAATGTTAAACATTAAGTACATGATCTTCAGTCAAACTTGCGTTAAAAAGCAGGGTTAGCATAGAAGAAAATTCCAGTTTTAAAAATTTATGTTTCATAAACTATTACACTTACTACTATAAATGATACATACAAATCAAATAAACATTCCTAGTTTGTTTTTTAACGTATGTGATTACTATCACGTTTGCGTTAGTTAGATAGATCTATATGCCTAACCCAATGGGAATTTTTTATGGGGTTTCACCAAAGACAGTGCTTACATACCACTATTACTTACAACATTGCAAGAACTGAAAGATCGCATATGCATTAAAAATTTGACAGTGAAACACTTCAAAATGTATGAAGCGAACTAGAATACAGGTTGGATGTGTGCCACATTACTAAAGGCGCACACATAGAACATTTGATAGTAAACTTGGAATGTGTTTATCCTTATTGTTGTGTATCACTAGCTGCGTCGCCCAGCTTTGCACGCTCTACCTTGAAAATAAAAGTTATGTCAAGTGACGCATATTCAACCACCAGGCTTAACTAGAGAAAAAAATAGCGCAAATTTCGCGTCAAAATGATCATTCTTAAAGAAAGAAAAACGAATAAACTAAACGCAACCCTCCATAAATACAATTAAAATCTTTTTTTATCATCTGTTAACAGTATTAAAAAAAACAGAAAGAAAGAAGATAAATTATTAAATAATAAGCAGGCGGGGAGAACTTTTTACCTCAAAACAAAAACAAAATTTTATTTAGTCACAGTCGAAAAAAAAAAAAAGTGGTAACCTTCTGAATGGTTTTATTCACGCTAGTTTAAAACGAGATCGCGCAAGCGATAATTTTCTTATATGAGGCTTAAAAATGCTTTTAAATCTACTCCCGGTGATTTTTCAGGCTTTTTTTCTGAAATTCGAAGAAATTAAATCTTTTTTAAGGGTATTTTTTGCGTGCTTTCGAATGTAACTAAATTTGAACTGATAGGATAATTTTTTCGAGTAAAAAGAGCTATTTAATGCCATTTTCGGGCCTAAAATTAAAACTCGAACGGTAGGGTTCTTTGAACCCTGCAGATTTGTATAATAAACATACACACATACATCCATATATATTCTTTGTTTTATTTATATAGATTTATATTCCTAAGTGCAATAGTTATTGAAATTTAATTTTTTTCATTTGAAATATTTTTTTATGCTAAGCTTGTGTTTACCAATCTAAAAAAGCAGTATCTGATTTTAAATTACATTGCATAAATACAAAAAACTTTCAAAACTATAAATGCTAAATATATACCTTTTTACAATGAATTGAAATCACTTTTTCGAAAAATGAATTCACGAAATATAGAGAGACCATTTTCTACTAATCCTACACACTCTCATAACGGTCAGTGAAGCGAAATAATCATTTGTTGTCAGTTAACATGATATCCCCAATTCCGCCAAGTTGTCACAAATACTGTGCAGCAACATAAGTCTTTGTCACAAAACAATCGGTTGTTTCCGTCAAACAGATATCATTAGCTTGAGATATTGACAACATCGAGTGCGGAAGAGGGGAAACTCTGATATTTTCCTGAAATTCGATATAAATTGTGGGAGACGAGAAAAATACTTTCCTTTCATGTCTGCTTGATTTTTGATAAAATATTACAAGAAATTCTTCGATTTACTTGAAATTTTTAAAAGGGAAATGCTTGAAGTTCATGTTATTTGCATTTTATGCCGCATTATACCGTAGTTATGAAAAAAATGACGTTTTCGATGTTTTATTTTATCTGACAAGGCTTTGAAATATTTACTAACCTATACCTTTAACTAAATATATACTTAACTTTAACTTTCATACTAAAACCCTAATTATGCAACCATTTCAAAATAAGATTGAACTTTTGCACATTTTCTATAACATATCTAGAAGTTTAAGTATTTTAAATGAAAAAGTAGTATATACCCCTTGCTAATTTTCAGCAATAAAGAAGTTGTAAGATTTTTGTCGAAAAACAAGAAGATAGATTTTGCTTCAAAAACTTTGCGTGGTTATTCTGACGTCTCACCTCTGTGAACTTTAATTTCAGGAATGTAACTTAATGGGAAAAAAGAAGTGAACACGTTTAAATATGCTTAACATGTGCAGATTGCAGCAACGAAGAAAAAATATTCCCCTAAAAAAATGTATCCAGAACGCATATATTAATGGAAAATAGCTCACCTCCGTGACAGACCAAATCAATGTCATTATTTCTGACATAAAATGAAATGATGGAGGGGAAAAACATCCATATTAGGCATTCTACCAAAATTATAAAATGCCATTATGTTCTCAAATTTACTAAATGCTATTTTTAACACACGTTGGAACTAAAACGATTACTACTAATTAAGCCGAACTTCAATTAAGAGAGCTAAATAATAGTTTACGACTAATCATTAAAAAAGCTGATTGTTTGCATAATTCACAAAATGAATACTGTGATATTAAATTGGCCTCGATTTTAAACCGTAAAAGTTTTTTTCTTTCTTTTTTTCCCGTAAACAAGGCATTTATTTTTTTTTTATTTTATAAGTAAAATAATTTGAACTTAGCTGGGTTATTGTTTATGGTTACGTCTTGTAGGTAACACTTTCATGTAATAATGAAAAGAAAAAAAAAAGAAACCAGAAGGTTTCGAAATTGAAATATATGTTTGCATTCAAAAGTAACATTTTCTAGATAAAGACCCATATAGCTTTTTCAATGCTACAGTGGAGCCTCTTCATCAGTTCAAGAAGCTCAGCAACACAACCAAAAGTCGTGAGAGATCTAACAACAACCACGTGGACACCGGTATTTATACCAAAGAGGGCCAACCAATAGGAATTCAGGACACGAAACATCAAACAACCAATCAGCAAATAGTTGCTGATTTATTGTTTGTTTGCTGATTAATTGTTTGATGTCTCGGGTCCTGAATTGCTATTGGTTAGCCTTCTTTGGTATGGTAGACACCGGTATTAATACCGGCGAATAGCTATATGCTGTTTTTTTCTTCAGAATTTTTCTTTATTGATGTTGTTTTTTTCACTTTAATCAATTCCTATTTTAATGATTTTTTTTTTTGTAATTTTCTTTCTTCTTAATTATACAGTTTATCAGCATGGTAAACATTAAAAAAGTATATAATTCCTCGTTTTAAATATATAAAAATTTTGGTTGCTTACAATTTAATTAAAATTGCTAGTTATTTAATGAATCTGGATGATTTGTGAATTAGTTACACTTATACTTCCCTAGATGCAGAAAAAAGAAAGTAAAACATTTTTCTGCCATGGGACTCAGCATTCAATATGCAAGTACCAAAAAGGTAAAAATGTTTGTATTACTTTACGTAAAAACCTGTTTGACGTAGTGGACAATATTTTATTATGTAATTTGTAACGTACGATGCGTTACCCAAAACTCTAAACGGAATAAATTTATTAAAAAATTTTCTGAATATTTAATGTTTAATTAAATATACGAAAACGTATATTGCCGTAGTTGCGCAAATTGCAGTAAAACGACATTTAAAGTTTATAGAAGATTATTTGATGTTAAATAAAATGTAATTTGAATCTCCTCTTTGCTACTGTTTTGGAAACTTTTGAAGTTAATTAATCCCCATGGGCTCTGTATGATTCAAACGTAAATTGAGCAATGACATTCTAAATGTGGCACTTCCGTCAATTATTTTTGGATTATTAACATATTTCAAAGACTTTTCCAGAAGAAGAATGTATGGAATAGCTTGTTTCAAAATTTCAAAAGATTACTGGAACCGTCTTGAATCTATTTTCCCTATTAAATTTGGAAATACTGAAAATCTTAGTAAGAGAAATTTGACTCAGCGTTATTTTTGTAAAAGAGCACAACTATTAAATGCATTAAAACCAACCTCATTGTAAAATAAGAAATGACAACGTCAAGTAGCACAAATTGCAGATTATTGAAATTAAATATTCAATCTGTGCTACTTGGTGTTGTTATTGCTTACTTTATTCAGTAAGTGTTTACCAACAAATAATGATGTTCTTAAAACGTTGATAACATTATTGTTTTTCTCTTCGAAATGATTAAACCTTGAAGCGCATTACACTTGCGCTTTTTTCAAACTGCAACTGATGTGCAAATCACTGCATAAAATATGTTTCTTTTTCACTATACAGGATGAAGTTGACCTAATATGCCAAACGAAAGAGGGAGTTAGAGGAGCCCGTGGAGCATGGAACCACCCATTATCTTGCCCAATCCGTAACCGTAACTGAGTTAAGAGGTATAGAAGGAAAAACAAGCAAAAAAATTCTTAGATAAAAACGATTTCTAAAATTCATGGAAAAGATACACACTAAATAATAAAATATTTAGAAAGATCAGACGAAATCCAATAAAATGACGCTTTTTTCTTCAAGATAGTTAAATATTTCAGCGAGCTACAAGTCAAGAAATATTTGAAGTACTCGAAGTTGAATTGGCACCAAACTCTGTTAACGGCGTTTTCTGCAATGGCAGAACGATCAACCAACAAATTGTTTTTTGGTTAAACCTACAGGTGTCGACCTAACCTTAGATGGGTTGATTGCCTTGATAAGGATCTTTCCACCATAAAAGTGAAAAGTTTTAAAGCCATATCCAAAAAAAAAGGCCTGGAAAAAAATCTTGAGAAGACCAGGGCCCACCCAAGGCTATAGTGACATGGAGGAGGAAGGATGGTTAATATTTCAAAGAGCTAAAAGCTGTGAAAAATTTGAAGTAGTCAATGTTGAATTGACGCTAAAATCGGATAACGGCATTTTCAAAAACAATGGTTTCAGCTACAAAGTCAAACGCACCAAAAACTAGACCTCTACTAGTTTACAAATGATAGCACAACAAATCATATTGGGATTCGGGTTCGGCTGAAATTAAACCCTTTGTTTAAAAAATAAAATCAACGGTTGTCAAACAAGGGGACTGGTAAACGTGTCACAGCGCTTTAAGAACAAGATTCCTCCGTAAATTTACTTTCATCAGTTTTTTGAACAAAGCACAATATTTATACATAATTTTGATACGGTGAGTATGTTTTTACCGTGATATTTGTCAACATATGACCGGATGTAGGGGAAACTCGCGACGCCATCTTGGGTTTTACATGTTTTTTTTAGTTTTCGTTTCATATTACAAAAACTATTTATTTACAGGTAAAATTATTGCTTGATAAATTAAAGAGCATAAAACTACCTTTTGAAAGGTAATTTTGTTTTTATTGTAGCTGTTAGAGGTTTGGAGGTAGTTAATTTTCAAGTCCGTAAATGTTGATCCAGAGTCCGAGCTAAAACGAAAAATGATGTGTAGATCTTTCTCAGAGATCAGAAAATAAAAAAAAAAAAGGAGAGGGGGGGAGTAGGCTCTTTTAAAAACATTCATGTGTTTTCAAATTTGGTTTATCCGCTACTCTTACAGCTATAATGAAAAAAAAAAAATAAAGCTAATTTAATGCTCTTTAATTCGTCAATGAATTGTTTTTACCGTAAGTAAATAGTTCTTGCGATATGAAACCGAAGCCGAAAAAACACTACTAGAATCTAAGATTTTGTCCCGAGTTCCCCCTACGATAGGCCATATTTTGACAATTTGGAAAGGGTGGCCCAAAGCGGGTAGATTAACGAAGAACGATCGAAATTAGTAGTTTCTGGCTTTTTTTCCGGAAAACCTGGTTTGGCCCACCGAGAGCCTAAAGCGGGTAAGCCGTTCGAATAAATCGGGTAAACTTACCTAATTCTGATTTGGTACATTTATCAGTCAAACACATGGAGTGATAAACGCTTAAATCAACCAACTAGCTAACTGCCATTATGTGTATGTATATATATATATATATATATATATATATATATATATATATATATATATATATATATATATATATATATATATATATATATATATATATATATATATATATATATATATATATATATATATATTTTTTTTTTTTTTTTTTTTTTGAAAAAACTTAGATTTTCAATTAAAAAAAAAATAAGTTTTTTATTTCAATAATTATAAACTTTAAAATAACAAAACAAATATAATGAACGTCGTATTTCATAAGTTGATAGTGTCAGAATAACGTAATATTGTTGACGATTCAAAAAAAAAAAAAAAAAAAAAGATCTTCGACTAATCACAAATTACATACCGTCAGTTTTTTTTTTTTTTTGGAGAAATGGCATTTTTTAAAAAAATTTTAAGTCTCGTTACGCCATGCCGCTTCACCGCTGTTTCGCTGGAACTGATTGAGACTCTGAGACATTCGGGTAAACACGGCATATGCATGCATCAGTGAATGCGTGACGTTGCAGAAATTCAAATCGGCGTTGTGAAGTGTGTTTAGATGTGATTTCAACATATGCATGCCATTTACTTTTAAAAATTATATTTATTAATTTACATTCCATTAGTGTATCGGATTTTTAAACCTTAACTTCCTCATACACTAAATCTGAAAGCTTGTAATAATTCAGTACGCATTAGTACTGAACTATACTACGATCTTAATAACGTTTCTCTATAATAAATGCTGAATCAATAGTTTCCGACAAAATAACAGAAATATGAAAAGGGTCAACAAAATAACCCCTTTTAAATTAGTCCAGGATCATTCAGTCCCAATAAAGTAGTTGAGCGTAGTGACAAATCGACTTAGGGGAGAGTGGCCCAAAGCAGATAGGTCGCTGAAAGCGGGCGGTCACTCGTATGCCCCCGCATGGTTTGCAAGTGCTGATGCATGCATATGCCGTGTTTACCCGAATGTCTCAGAGTCTCAATCAGTCCCAGCGAATTCTCAAAAAAGAAAAAAAAAAAAAAAAACTGACGGTATGTAATTATATATATGTATTTTTTTTTTTGAAAAAACTTAGATTTTCAATTTAAAAAAACCACGTTTTTTATTTCAATAATTATAAACTTAAAAAGTAAATACAGGGTGTCCCAAAAGGTCGTTTACAAACTTAACATGCTGGTCTGTCATATGATGAGGAACAAGAATTACATAGGAACATGTGTTCGCAAACGCAATGCTGGCGCAATACATGCACACAAAGTCAGACACTAACGGATGCAATCCATGCCGCATATCTATTACACAAAGCCGATTTTACACAACATTTTAGTTTTGAAGGAAGGTTTATAGCTGTTGTTGAAATTTGCTGCCTTTAGCTGCCATACACGCGTCGCAACGACTAAGTACCGACCGTCGTAATAACGATCCATTCTGACAAGATTGCACCTATCGCTGAATTGTCGTTGCATCGTGATTATGACAGCTGGCGGACAGCAAATTTTAGCAACTGCTTTAAGCTTTTCTTAAAAACTAAAATTTTGTGTAAAATCGTCTTTGTGTAATAGATATGCGGCATGGTGTGCATCCGTTAGTGTCTGACTTTGTGGGCATTTAGTGCGCCAGCATTGTGTTTGCGAATGTATGTTATTATGTTAATCTTGTTCATCATGATATGACAGACCAGCATGTTAAGTTTGTAAACGACCTTTTGGGACACCCTGTATATATAATGAATATCGTATTTCATAGGTTGATAGTGTCAGAATAACGTAATATTGTTGACAGTTCAAAAAAAAAAAAAAAATCTTCGACGAATCACAAATTAAATACCGTCAGTTTTTTTTTTTTTGAGAAATGGCATTTTTTTTTAAATTTTAAATCTTGTTACGCCATGCTGCTTCACCGCTGTTTCGCTGGGACTGATTGAGACTCTGAGACATTCGGGTAAACACGGCATATGCATGCATCACCACTTGCAAAACATGCGGGGGCATACGAGTGCCTGCCCGCTTTCAGCGACTTACCTGCTTTGGGCCACTCTCCCTTAAGTCGATTTTTCACTACGCTCAACTACTTTATTGGGACTAAATGATCTTGGACTAATTGAAAAGGGTTTATTTTGTCGACCCTTTTGATATTTCTGTTATTTTGTTGGAAACTATTGCTTCAGCATTTATTATAGAGAAACGTTATTAAGATCGTAGTATAGTTCGATACTAATGCGTACTGAATTATTACAAGCTTTCAGATTTAGTGTATGAGGAAGTTAAGGTTTAAAAATCCGATACACTAATAGAATGTAAATTAATAAATTTAATCTTTAAAAGTAAATGGCATGCATATGTTGAAATCACATCTAAACACACTTTACAACGCCGGATTGAATTTCTGCAACGTCACGCATTCACTGATTTGCATGCTTAATGTTTAACGTTATAAGTTATGCAATATATGTTCCGTTTTGAAATAAAATAAGTTTATAGTTCAAAAAACTAATAGAATACACTTTTGTAGCAATGTGAAATGAAAAGTAAAAAATTATCTCTGTATGTTAAGTATGAAAAACAAATGACCAATCAATTAATTTTAACGTAAAAAAAATACTGGGGTGCATTTTTTTACCTTTTTGCAACGTCAACAATTGGAATAAATTTAAAATAACCGATATGAAGCATTCCACGTTTCTTTACATTAAAATTAATTGTTACTTTTCAGTTCATATTAATAAAAAGCATGTTTTTTTTTTTTAGTTTTTTAAAGTGCAAATTTATCGATTTATTTCTTATCTCTACTTGTTTTAATGAAAATTTATTTTGTTCAACATAATTCAAGATTTTTGCATACAAAAAATCTCCCCCCGCCCCAAAAAAAAAAGAACAAAGTTTTCGGACAACACTTGAAACGGGGATCTCTTAACCTACTAGAAGAGCCATAATACTCCTTAAGGTGTAACATTCGAACTCTAAAAACGTTCAACTGCTCGGATAAATATCCTGTCGACTTACTGTTTTACCCAACTAACCCATATCAGTCATCAATATATGAATGTCAAAATCATTTATATATACTTTTAAAAATTTGAATTACGCTTCAGTAAAAGCATGTTCATCAATGACCGTGATTAACAATGAATTGCCAATTGAAGACTTGCCTTAATTTAAAACAATTATAATTCCCGTTCTAATTACAGTGGAACAAATTATATCTGATGCGGAAAAATCATGAGCTTGTATCAATATTTAATTACAAATTTGCGAGCGTTTTTTTCCTTTTATGACTGGATATGTGCTAAAAAATTGATTAAAATTGGAATAAACTACAAAATTAATAGTTAGTTAATTAATTTGATTGTAAAATGCTGCATTGTCATCGGGTTTGAGGTCGCATCCCAAATTTCAAAAGAATCCGGTTGCAGGAAGTGGGCGAAATTTGAGTTTCAAGATTCCGTTACAAGATACATACATACAGGTGAAGCTAATAAAAGCGTGTTAAAAAAAGAACAAGTACAGATGAAGCAAAGACATTTCTTGTACTAAAGTCAACCACCCTTACGCTATTTTTCGATTTTGATCCCGTGATTTTCAAAGCATTTGTCAAAGCGTGGTTTTTGTATACCTTATTCGCTGAAAGTAGCCGCCTGTGCAGTAAACCATGAGGAGTGAGACATGGCTTTGTCTAGGACGTTTTTGAACATCGTCCGGACTGCTCCCACCTTGTTCGCAGGAATTTTTCATTTCCTTCGTTTGACAAAACGTCCTAATTTTCTTTTTTAACTTATGCTTTCTGAAACCACACTAACTTATAATTTTTCAAGATATAACTTACGAGTATCTTCAAATCATTAGTAGTTCAACTTACAAAAAACATACAGATCTATATCTCCATTATCAAAAGTACATCACGCAAGTCTAATAGGAATAATTTTATACCACCACTCTGGGTAGCCCGCATTAGAATTTTTATTTTACTGAACTTCGTAGTTGCATTTTTATAGCAAATTATAATTCCAAGTATCCGAGATTTGTATTTCAATTCGGTTTCTTTCTTTGAAGACATAAGTTAAAGCATGGTAGGATTATAACACGGACGGACGGAAAATGGAAATATTCATAGCTTTTCTTTCGTTATTATGTGTGAAGTATATTTTATCTTTTCGTGACATCTAAGACAAAAAACGTAATATGTAATACTCATTCACAGTGAGCATCTCAAAAATCGTGACATCAAATATATTTTTCCTGCTTTCAAGACTTCGTCAAAACTTGGTGAAGGGTGTAACATATGTGTGCCAAAGAACATACGACAACATATGTTTCTGCCACCCTGTCAACTGTCATGGAATACAATACGAATCAGCCTGCGTTGTGAAATATTTCAGACACATTTGTTGAAAAAGTAAAACACGCTTCAGTTATTGCTCTGGTATGAGGATGAAAGTCTTGTTCTTGAAAAAAAAAAAACATGCTTAAATATTTGTTTTTACAAAGTTAAAGAACAAATTAAAGCAAAATATATTGTTTATTTTTTACCTAAAATGTTACCATCATGTAAATCCACGAAAGGTGATAATTATGATATTTTGAATTATAATACTTATTCAGAATAAGAAACTACGGTTAATCCCATTTTATCTAATTATATAGTTTTCATAATAAGTATAAACATTGCTTGCATTTAGGAAATAAAGAAATATCTGTGCTGAAGAGTAAAGTATAATATTACATCTTTTAATTTCACGTGTTTACAAGGAAATATTTACATACACACGATGGATGAAAAGACATCATACAAAGGATTTTCGTTGGACATATTTTTGTGCATAAGCTTTTTCTTAAAAATGATTTCTCATGAAGTTTTGTATTAACTCTTATTTACAATGCATCTTTTTCTAAAGATGCATGCGTTCGTAATTGAAAAATCCTTCTCTTTATAGAAAACGAGCGGATGTGTGCCTCACGTGACTTTCTTTTACTCCAATTTCATGTCAATTTCCCATTATTGGTAATTTTAATGTGATTTAATAGTTTACTCTCTAAATATTTCCTACAGTGGCCAAATTGAAACCAGATTTAAAATTTAAAAAAAATCGCCAAATTTGTCGTCAAGTTGGCGACAAAAATTGGTGACCAAAAGACTGGTGATATACCGCTAAGTGTTCCCCAAATTATAACACCATAACCAAAAATTCGAGGTGCACAACTAGACCCCACTAGGAGTCTACGTACCAAATTTCAAATTTCTAGAACATACCGTTCTTGAGTTATGCGACATACATACGCACATACGCACATACAGACGTCACGAGAAAATTCGTTGTAACTTGCTCGGGAATCGTCAAAATGGATATTTCGGGTGTCTATACGTTCTTAGGCACTTATCCACGTGTGGTCGAGTCGAAAAAAAACCCTCAACATTCATTCGGGGGTGAGCAAAATGGAAATTGAGGTTGATTTTTGAGTGAAAATTTTTTCGCGAATACAATACTTCCTTTTTTGTAAAAGGAAGTAAAAAGAAAAGAATTCATTTTTACTGTTTTTTTGTTTCTTATAGTTTAATATACGTTTTCACAACGTATATTTCATATCTCAAATGCATAAGCTTTACTCAAAATTTTGAAATCAATTCGCAATTATATTTTCCACTACTAGGCTACTGACAGAAATCCAACAGCACCAAATCCCGCTACGAACATTACATTGATGAATTGTTAGATTGAGGGCTGATTAATTTCGATTCCCACGAGCAATGGAATAATGCTTTCTGTGATTTCAATTTGTCTAACTAAAATTAGCCGATTGGTTTTCTCATATTAACGGAAATGTGAGTTTAAATTTCAATCACAATGAGTAAATATCTAATTGCGCAGGAAGAATTACATTTGAAACGTATTCCATATTTGGAGGATTATGGTTTGTTGTTTGTGAAAAATTTATATCGTACACAGATACTTGCAAACAAACATTTAGGGCGGCAGAATATAGGAAAATATGCTGAAATAATAATTTGTTTTATACGTGCAGTAGATACTCAAAATCAACACTTATATGTTATTAAACGGATTATTGTCCAACTACTAATATGCTGTGATTAACATTTGTAGCAGTAAACTTACATGTACATTTACAATGACTATAGAATATTTTGAATATGACATGAAGTGATTTTAAACTAGAAAACATTTTGTTGCTCAACGGTTTGGGAAAACCAGTACTTTTGAAAGGAAAAGGAGTGTGCAGGAGTAAGAGATTACGTTTTCTTTCTTTAGAAAGAATGCTATATATTTTCAACTCCGTAACATTGAAACACGACAGTAACAAGTGAAAGTGTCAATATTTCACATTTCAAACATGAAAATTTCTTTTATTATTATAAAAAATTTCGTTTTTATTTTTATTTCTTTTTACTGCAGTATAAAGAGATCACATGGGCAAATTTATGTCATGCCTTGAGGGGTGAGAGAGGCTCTTGAAATTGTGACAGCTTGTGACAAGAGGGAGGGAGGGAGGAGAAATGCCACACAAGAAGTGTGCCATCATGCAGTTTTTCATCTCCCCAATTTGCTTGCATTCGAATGTTCAGAAAGAAGTCTTTACGTTTTTTGTGGGTTTAATCAGTGGTATTCTTTGTATGATGTCATAGTTTAGCATTATGTCACCAAGGCTAAGGTCACTAGTTGTTTTTCTCCAACTTGACGATAAATCTCCAAGTTGGCATCAAATTTGGAAAAAAAATGATTTTTTGAATCTGGTTTCAATTATGTCCATTTAATGGTGTTTAGCGACTAATCCATTAAATCATGTTAAAATTGGCGATGTTTCCCGCTGTTTCAAAAGTGTAGAGAGTGTGTAGTTTTTGAAACGTTGAGATCTCTCAAGTTTCAAGATGTCCCTAAATTCAAAATTAACACGCTATTTATGACCTTAAAAATAAAAATCAATATTTTTTAGAATTAATTTGTGTTTCTTTCATCAACACTGATGTTGGTTTCGCTATTTAAAGTAACATTTTTAAATAAGTACCTTTTTTTAAATCTTTCATCGAAAAGCAAGTACAAATTAACTGCTATGTAAAAGTCAAGGATATTTTGTTGAATGTTTAATTTTTTACGAAAATAGACCATAAGCTCTTGATATTCCTATCAGTGTACATTAAAGTTATGAGCAAGGGAATAGAGTACATATGAGGTAGTGAGAAGCAAAGAGATGTAAGTCTCGAAATTAAAAGTTTGGAGGAAACCAGTACAAATGGTAGGTGAACCACTCATCTGTCTTGGGGCAAGAGATAGTACAAGTAGCCCCGGTAGTTCTGCTGCACAGCATGGTTTAGAAAAAATCAATGAAAGCCTACCTAGGACGTAATCTTTATACGCGTTTTACTGAAAACTTGAAAATGTCCACTTGCATCCCTTTGCTTCTCACTGCCTCATATGTAGTAGGTAACATGGATTAAAAGTTTTAAATAAAATATTTCTCTAATGGAAGCAAAACTTAACGCTTTTGTAATTTTGCTTGAACCGATTAATAACTATCATTTTCCTGGTAAAGCCGTTTCTGAAAACGGTTAATTTAGTAAGAGTTACTAAAGAAATAACGATATCTCGCTTAGGGAATTATGGTGCTTTTTTTTTTCTTTTAAAAGTTCTAATAAGTTGAATTGCGTTTAGTTTTGAAATGTATATTGTTGTATTAGGTATTTAAAAAATTCTATTATTAATTTCGAAATGGGAAAAGTCGAATTGTAATAAATTGAGACCACGTGTCCACAAAGAGCTCATTTAAAGAAATATTGTAAAAAAAAATGATTAAAATCGGGATATTTTGGATATTGGTATATTTCATATGAGACAGTGAGAAGCAAAGGGATGAAAGTGAACTAGTTAAAGTTTTGAGTTCATAGTGTTCAAACCCTAGGTAGCCTTACATTTTTATTAAAATCATGCTGTATGGCAGCACCTACCAAGGCGACTAGTGTTACTTCTTGTTCTACAGCAGAAGATAGGTTTTTCCATTATTTGTACAGATTATCTCCAAATTTTTAATTTTGCTTCTTATATACTTCTCAATGCTTCATATGGTCAATGGTTTTTTTAATTATTTTTTAACACTTATTCTGTAATCCTCTAACTGGAAGTAGGATTAAAACCATTCATCTGTAGTTATTTGCATTTCAATTGAAGGACAAAACTAATTGAAACTGAAAGTAATCGAAAATAAAAGCTATAATTAAGTAAAAAAAAACATTTTTTAATCAGAAAGATTGCAAATGCATATATCAGTTGTTGGGAATTAGCAGTTTGATCGTAACTGGTATTGCTTGTAATTGATAATTAATTTAAAAAGGACAAGAAAATACTTTGAAAAAATGTGAATATTGTATCATGAAAATTACTGATTGGTTACAAACGGTAATACGTTTTTGTATGAAGCAGAACAAAAAAGAAAAAAAAAGAAAGAACAATTTATTTTTACCACGTAAAAATTAGTTTACTCCTTTGAAATTACGTTCGGTGTTTGTAATTTCGAATAACTCATTCAATATTTAAGTTTCTTCGTTATGAACGATAATCATAGAACTGAAGTCAGTGATTAATTCTTTAAAGTATACCCTCCTTAATATCCAACAGATCAAAAGAAGAAAACTTCTTTAAAGGAAAATAATACTTTCAGAATAGTTTTGAGGTAGGATCTATACTTCTACTTTCGTATTACATTTCTTCCTATATTCCGATATTCGACTTGGAAATTGCAGATGAATAAGATTTCTGAATCGTACATTTGCCGTCTTTCCAAAAGATAATGTATTCAGAAATTCCTCCCAATATGCGGTTTGAAAGGACAGTTTCAGAGAAAGAGAAAATCTTAGTTTATTGACTTACTTCTTTCAGAAAGGGAACTTTTACCTGCGGATGGAAAATAGCAAGTCAAAAAGGAAATATGGTGCACAAAATATGATTTCTATCCTATGAGAAATCTGCTGTATGCGGCGAAAGGGAAGTTTAAAGAAATGAGCCTAGTATAAGTGTTTATGTTTGTAAATACTTTTGAATATGCAAAATTGCAAAATGTAAAACATTATTATATATATATATATATATATATATATATATATATATATATATATATATATATATATATATATATATATATATATAGGGAAAATCAGAATTAAGTAATTTGTATAGCCCCGGCAGCAGAAACAGAGCGAAGCAGATATGCTAGTCTCATGTTCGTAATTTGGTCTGAAGACTGTTTTTAAGTTTTTAAATTGTGCGTATTTAAAAAATCACTTTTTCCATGAATTTATGAAGTTTAAAATAGATAAAACTTTCTGATTGAAACAGTGGCGAATAAAAATATTTTCTGTTAACCATACCTGTATATATGCCATTATATGAGTAGGGGCTCTGTTTTTGGCATTGTCACGATTGAAATGCTAACTGGTTTGTGTGAAATGGTAATAAAATTGGTTTTGCTGATATAAAGCAATTGGGCATTTGGATGATTCAAGCATTGTATTACAGTTTTTTTAGTCAGTTACCGCCCTTTAGCTAATGCTAAGGCAGAAATACAAGGGACAACGTCAAGGGACAAGAAAAGGTTCAAACGTCCTTTTAAGTAAAGAAAAAAATGGAGAAGTTTTTAAATAATTATAAAAAAAAAACGCACAATTTGACAATTTCTGTGTCCGGGACCCCCTTAATGTGTAATTTTATATGCATCATATCAAAAATATATTTATTAACATTGCAGATGCAAGTACGTCGCTGACACATTGATGTGAGAAAGGAAGACTGCCGAAATTTTTTTAGAAACATTACAAATATGTTTATAAGAGTTTTTAATTTTTCGTTTCTGGGCAAATTGAACACACTTGTGCATGTTACACATTTATACCAATACTGAAGTGTGAAAGAAAGTCTCATGAATATTATTTAAATCCTTACAACAATTATATTCATCAGTTACTGGGGTAATATTTTCGCATCAATCATTATACGTATCCGATCAGGAAAAGCTTGCACTTATTGTGACATCCAATCCGTACTATACATTCATCTAGAGTTCTTTGTATCTGCCACCACATATGGTTCAACTAGTATACTGCCGTGATAAGCACAAACGTCGTATCTGCACTTTTAATCAAAACTGAGTTACAATCAACAGGCGATTCTTTGTCACATACTTCATAAAAAGTATAATGCTTTATGTTCATTCGTCAGTGAGGAATATTTTCTGAAAATATTCTGAAACGGTTGCATCTGAATCAAATTCACGAAGATGCAAAACTTGAAAACGGCAATGCCTCATTTTGAACTATACTTCAGATACAACTTTTGCACCAGTTGCAGGAACAGAATAATGATTCATAACACAAAGTACACCATCATCCCTCCACAGTGTCTACAATCTCTAATCCGACCATCCATCGTAGCATTTCATGAAGACGCGAGATTCACACAGAAACATAGCACACTGCATTCAGTCTTCCACCTCAATCTTTCATTGCACCATTACAAAAATGAAGTTCTGTGGTGTAAGATAAAGCGACAAAAGCCTCGGAAGCCCAAAACAGAGTGATTGATGCCTTACGAACAAACCTCATGAACAGTAAGGTATGCTGACTTGTTCATGCGAACGGTGCTGTTGTGTTACAGACTGTATACGACGTGATATGGCTGCAAAACTGGAGCTGTGTTCCATCAGTGCGCCTCCGCAAGATATGACTGTCTTCTAATAAAATCGCGTGTGGAGACAGTTGCAATTGCTGGTATCGTTCCCTCTTACGTACAACGATTTTATGTTACATGCTTGCGACAAGGCTATGTTTGACACAATGACCGATTCCTCGGGCAGGGAATCCACAATTTCGCAAGGCTTTGGCAACTATTCTTCCTCGTATGATGTCAGTTCGGATAGAAGAATTTTGCATGTGTCGCACATCACGATTGAGAATCTCACGAAGTTGCAATTCACGTGTGATAAAAACTACTATTGTTTGCAGAGAACTGCAGTCGCACATGATGTGCAATTGCGCTGAAATTATGATTATTTTGATTTCCATTGGGTTTGATTCATGGTGCAAAATTCATAGGGGTATTCCTTCATGATTTTGAATTTTCGATGCCCAGCATTGTAGTAGGATATGGTACAGTAAACTGGACAAAGCTTCCAAGTTTTAAAACTAATGTGGATAATAAAAACAAGATTTTTTTTTTGAAACATTTGTGTTTTTGTTTTACACTTACTTAATAAAGAACAGGTTGCACCTTATTTAAGGGGAAAAAAATAGGACATTTTCTTTTTCATTTGTATTGATAATCTGATGAACAGTAAAGTGTTCATAGTTAAAAAATAAATTTAAAACCATCATAATTAACCATAACTTTAATGATCAACACGCCTAGTTCTTTCAATAAAATTGGCTTTATTGCTATAAACTAAAAATTTATGATTTTTAGCTTTGGTCAAAAGTAAGTCCTCCAAGAATTTAAATCATTATTCCTCGACGTCATTAATGTTATCACGGAAAGTGACAATTGCAAATGCCAGGCTAATTATAAATTTGACTTTTTCCCAGAATTAAAGTTGACAGAAAAAATAAAGTAAAAAGCTAAAATATGCATGAAAAAGTGTATCGAATTTTCAACAAATTTTCATTTTTTTTTTCACATATAGCTAAAAAAATCTCAAAAATTTAAAAATAAAGTTAATAATTAGTATAAAATAGCAATGAATAGCAATTACTGTTGATTTTAACACAGATAGCATTGATTTTATTTTTGACTATAGTATTAGTATTAATAATTTTTATTTTACGTGCATTGACATATTTCGCAATCTATTGCAAATTCCGAAACTTAAATTTAATATACACTAAGATGATTTCTTTTTCGCAATTAAATGCGAAAATATTAACCAACTCTGATTTCAAATGCAAAACACTTTTTATATATTTTAAAGATCCTAGAAACTAATTAAACATAAGAAACAAATGAGTGGAACACATTTCTCTTTCGCTTGTTTCGCATCATTTAATATACTTAAGAAAGCTGGCGAATTTTAATTGATGCATTCATCATTTTCAATCATTGCGTGTCTTGCAGGCGTTCTCTTTTTCAATTCATGTATAAATGTTGTGAAAGCATTACTTTTTTTCTCTTAAATATCAGCAAGCCTAATTAATTTCGGATGTTGACTTCCGTTGTTGAGTTAATGACTGGACCGAAGTTTTTGTTTTTAAACGAACAGCAATTAGTTTCCAACCATTAGTTTTTCCTCCGCGGTAATTTTAACCACAGATTTATCGAAAACTTCTATATTAATAAAGGGATCCGTTTTTGCGTTGATCGATCGTTTACTGAAATGTTTCGCTTCTAAGATGTTTCTGGGAAATTAAGTAATTTGTATGCTCTCTAATTCTACGAATATTTTTGAATCTCCGTTAAGAGAAGGAAATATTAAGACAGACGATACTTAAAAAAAGCTCTAACTGTCTTAAACGCATTTGATCTGGAAATATTTTTTACCATTTAACGATTTTTAGAAATTTTGAGTTTGGTAGAGTAAAGTGGTCAGTGGGGCAAAACGTGAAGTGAAATGATATTTCTTTGAAATAAATAGAGGAAGTATTGTACAATTTTTTTCTAAAGATTTTAACAGGCATAAAGTTTATAATTCAAAGTTTTAATACTTGTTAATTTAGGTAAGAGAAACGTTTATTTTTTAATTTCTAAAATCTTAATTGAGTAATCTACAGTTACGCAGTTTACTCAATTCCTCATCACTATTCTGCAAGAGTAATCTTGAATTTTTCGTCGTTTTCTTCTATTTTTAATTTTTAAACACATAGGTTTCTTTTCAAGCACAAATTCAACCTTAATAGTGACTTGTGTAATTTCAAGTTTTTGTGTAATTTTACTTTGTTATTTTTACAGATCCAAATTTTCCTAACTCCTCTTTAAACTTGTTTGTTAAATTTTGCTCATTAGAATTTTTCTCTTATTGACTGTCCCGAAAACTTTCTACGCTTACTTTAAAGAACTCAGCTGGATTCCTTCAATGCAATATTTTAGGGCAACTTAAGCAAGAAGGTGTAAATTTGTCATAATTTAAGCTTAGCTTACATAGATCTTTTAAAATCACTAAACCTTAAATTATAATGCGGATATTAGTTAAACATTAATTTTACAAAACATTTAGGTAAACAAGATCAAATTCAAATTAGTGCACGATTTTATTGATAACATTTTTGAAAAAATATTGGCACAGATTCATCCCTTATCCAAAAATTACCCATTCTAAATATTAATAAAAATATAAACTAAGATATGTTAAGATTTTGTATGCAATGCAAAATTAGATGTAGCTTAATCAAATTTTCTCTTTAATTAAGTAACATTTTTTATTTTTTTAAAGTTTCGTTAGAAATAATATTTCCGTAATATAATTTCTCTAATTTAGGCTGTGCAGATGCTTTAGAAGTGAATGATAAATATTAATCAACAATAGAAAAAAACCGGTTTTTACGAAACAGAAAAGCCGGTTATAGTTGAAAAACACCTAACCTGACAGCATTGTAAATGCTACACAGATCCTAATCATATTATTACGGCAGTGTCAGCATAGGTAATTATAATTTATACTAGAAAATTAAAAGCTTAAACAAAAAAAAAATGTAATTTCAGGATTTAAAAGGGAGTAGGGTCGGGTGGAGTGGAATGGGCAGTTTATTAATCTTTCGAGTTACAGAAAAGAAAAAAATAAAAACACTCATGTTATTTTCGAAAGTTTGACTTTATTTTGGTTTAAGAACAAATTGAATAGAAACTGGCAGTTTCGTAGCAGCCTTCTTGTAAGTTATATTGTAAAAATCAAAACTCGTTGAAACTTTGTTTGCAGGATTTTGTTTGTATTTAGATAGCATTCCAATACTGTTATTTTCATTAAAGAAAGTCTCCTTTGTTAACTGAAAAAATCAGAAAAGAAAACTTTCATACATTTTAAGAAATATGGTAAAATTTTTTAAGTGGGGTGAAATGGGTATACTATTTGGCTTATTGACATAGGCTGTGAAATTAACATTTTTTCTCATTAAAAGTTATTCTCTGAATTTAGCTGTTCATTTTATCAGTTTTATATTCTGAAATCATTATGTTATGGAGTTGCTTATGGTTGCACTAAATCTGGTTGGATGGAAGATACAATCTTTAAAGAATGGTTCAAACTTTTCGCAAGGCATGTGGAAGGACATGCAAGCCAGCTGACCTATGAAACTGTAAATCATGATATCGATAATGAAATTATAATTTGCCTACCGACATGCAACTAGACAACGCCAGAGCTGACTAAATAAGTTGAAAACCAGTCTGATCAAACTCTCATTCCACTAAACCTATGTTGAAGTACAATACATACAGGAGATTAGGTGCTAGTTGAATACAGTATTAAGAAATTTAAAAAGTATTTTATTGCTCTAGTTCTAGAACCTTTATATACTTGTACTTATGTTGTAAAAATTCTTAAGAAGTCTTTGATGGGAAACATTTTCACCTTCCCCAATAAAGTGAAAATGGAGATTGAAGAACAACAGATCATCAAGCCTAAGTCAGCCAATCCTTAATAATTGTGAACATTATACCTTTATTTACAGTGAAATTACAGAATAATAGATTTTTCCCCTGTTAATACATTTTTGGGAAAAAATAATTAATTAATTTCATGTTTTCACTCTGAAATTTAATTTAAAACAATACTACCCATTTCACCTCACCCCATGGGGTGAAATGGGTATAAAAACATAGTTTGAAATAATAGCTCTTTCACTAAATAATAAAATTATTTCAGTAATAATAACTATGGACATGTGAAGTGTATTGCTGAAATGTAAAAACTCATTTAAGATTTTTTAATTGTTGGATATCAAATTTGAACAGTTTAATAATCATTTCAAAAATACCTGTTTTTATAACCATCCCACCTCACCTGATCTTTTTGAACTTATAAGATAAAAATTTTAATAAAGATAAATTATTTTTGAACTCAATATTGCACATACTTCGCTTTTATTTTAGGTTCATTTTTGACATAAGTTATTTAAAAATAGAAGAGATCTTATTTAATGCAACATAATTACGTTTAATCTTTCTCTTTTTAAAAGTAGAATTAACATTCATAGTAACGCTTGAAATAAATGCTACACAGTCTAAATCTGTAAAAATAGTTTTGTTATAACATTTATTAAGTTCTTTTATTGTTTTTTAAACATTTTGTTTCTATATGATAAATATGAGTAGGCTCCTACGTATAGTTTAGTTCAATTTTAAAAACCATCCAGTCAGTTTTCTAAGTTTAAAAAAGGGCAGTTTATTTGTTTAGAATACTCTCACTTACAGTTACTTATTATAATTGCAAAACATGGATTTCATCATTATCATATTTACAAAACCTTTTGCAATCATTATGCTTAAAAACTTGGCATAGATATAAAAATACTTTAAATAATGGAATGTAACAAACAAAGTGTTTTAGTGATAAATGAAGAAGCAAACGTATTTAATATTTTTTTCGCTTTTTTTTTTTTTTTTTGCTTTTTAGGTGGCAGTAAATCTTTCCCAATCTGTACCAAGTATGGCAACACCGTGATCATGGTACAGAACCTCCGGAACTCTGCTGGATTAAACCTAGATGCTCTGCTTAATGGACCTGATTTTGTATTGTAGGTAATGGATAAATAAACGCGAGAATTTATTTTTTCCAGCTCTTAGGTCCAAACCTCAGCTGCCATTGAAGCAATCAAAGAGTTGTTAAGGCAAATATGAGATGTAAGCAGATACATACATTATATATTTATCTGAGATACATTTGGATTACACTAAAATTAAGGGAAATCTCTCGTCTCTGCGATTTTACCGTTTTAGTGTTTATTCTTTTTAGACGATAGCATTGTTTTCAGTAAAAACAAACAGTTTATTACCTATTTGCTGTGTAGTTTTTCTTTTACGATTTTATCTATTTTTATGTATTAAAAAAATGAAGTAAGATAAACGTAACGAACGTGAAATATACTCAAATATGTTTTTTTAAAAGCTTTAACTGTAGAAATAAACCCAATAAATTATGTATTTTTAGGAAAACCGTGTTATTTTTAAATATTTAGCTACTTTCAAAGAAATGACAAATTTTAGCTACTTTAACTTGCTTGAAAGTTATGAAATAGAAAATCTGTCTCAATTATCACAGCAGAAGTGAAGATTACTTTATCGAGCAATGCAGTTGCCTACATGTATATATATATATTTTTTTCCTTCTTAGAAAAGGTAAAGGTTAGCAATTCTCAAAAATTAGATGAAATATTTTTGTGCTTGTAAACTCCGTGAACTCAGAATAAAATCATTACTTGTAGTATGACTATACTGAGTGAGTAAATGCACTTTTTCATCTTAAAGTTTCAAGCAAAGCAGGGGACTTATTTTTAACTTGTATGTTAACTGTTATGTTAACCACGAAATTTAATAATAACCATAATGTTTACATCACATACTGCTACAGGTCCCCTAATTTTTATTTTTATAGACAATTTTGTAAATTGGATTTTGATTTAAGAAATAGAAAAAAACAATGAAATTAAATTTCAATCTTTGATAAACGGAAAACTTTTTTTTTTTTTAACATGTGTTACAGCAAAAAATTTGCACAGAAAAAGAGGTATTTCTTAGATAATTCAGTGAAATGTATTAACAAAGTGCCTCTTTATGCTAAAAATCGTTGTGGAAAGCAGAATATTTGAAAACAAAAAATATAAATGTTTTGTCGCAATTTAAAGAAAGTGACACAAAACTGGACACAATTATACGGAAAACGAGCATTTGCCCTGAAAAACCGTAGTAATCAATTATTTTCCCCCTATTTTTCAATCACCTTCATCAGCTTGATGTAATGAAAGTTGAAGAACGTTCTTCAAAAATTTTATCCGGACTTTTTCGATGGAGAAAATAAGATCTAGCTTGTTTTGACATTAATGCCATTTTCTCATGCTTCGAGTGCCAGAATAACTCACAAAGTTGCCATTAAGCTTAGATCCAGCCTTTTATCGGGCCAGTACAGCAATTTCAGGGAATAAGCATTAAAAAATGATTTTGAGGTTTCAGAAACATGTAATTAGACATTATCCTGCTGGAACAAATTGTTTAAAACACTAATCAACGGTGTTCTTGGTTTAAAAAATACTGCTCAGTACATCAACATCAGTCTCAGAGTTCATTCTGCCATGCAAAAAAAAAACATTGGTATAGTTTCCGTCCGTAGCCAAACTTCCACAGACCATTACTGAACCGTCTCCAAATGTACGCATTGAGATTTTTTTCCTTCACAGAGACCGTACCAGAAGTAGCAAAAATCATCTAGTCCATCCGAACTAAAGTTTTTCGCATTACAAAAGATTACATTGTCCCACTTTTTACCCATAACAACGCATTTTTGGCAACCGCTCAACCCCTGATCTCTTATGATTTTTTAGATTCGGTCGTGACATTAGTTTCACATTATGAAACTTTTTCTTTTTGTTCGAGAACTGCATTTAACTTGAATTACCATCTAATATGTCTTGGTGTGTTTTTTATGGCAAGCTCATTTGTGTTGCACACATTCTCCAAAAGCAGGTGTTGCACACGTACAGAAACAGAAGATTTTGTACCTGTTCGACTTTGTGATCCTTAATTGCCGGGATTTTTGAGAAAGCTCTAAATGACCGATCTTTATCTATTCAAAATTGTTGCTATTTGACGCACAGTAAGTCGGGAAGTTTTTCAAGCAACCACTTTCATTTTCTCAAATTCTAGTTTAGCATCTAACGACTTGACTGTAAAAATGGAATATGGCGTTTCCAATTGTTTACTGAGCACTTGTATTGTTATATGGTGCAGTGTGCAGAACAAAAAGCAAGCAAATTTTGCTTTTTATAACACACAAATCTAATTGCCCTTATAATTTTGTCCAAATAACATGGATGTGTAAATTGAAACTTCATTTTATGAGTACGAAATTCCTGTGTATTTCCAATAAAAGTTTAAAAAAAGTGTTTTTTACCATTTGTTTCTAGTCATAAAATTTGCGTAACTTTCAGACCAAATGCAGCCAAGATCTGGGGATTTTTTTTTTTTTTTTTGTCCTTATAATTTTGACCACCTCTGTTTTATCAGAAAAAGGGATTTTGAAAAGTAATCACATCAAATAGTACAATGTATTGCAACTATTTTATCTGCACTCATGAGAAGAAATAAAACAAAACTAATGCCTAATAAGGGTAAAACAAAAGTATTAGCTGCTGTAAATTTTTTAAAAGCTTTTTCAGCTTTAAATGAAAGAATGGTACTACTCAAGGAACAGAATTTGCCAGATATCAATTAAAGTTTGTAAAATAAAATAAAAGAAAATAAAAAAAAGACATAATTGCACAAATAATTCAAGAGAGAAAATCTAGAGCCGAAATTAAATTGCCTTTTCTCTGCTCCCTCTGAAAAAAAGAAATGAAAAATGCTTCATCTTATTTTATAGAGTGCACAGAGTAAGTATTTTAATGGAAAAACGATGATTGAAAATGATGGATACAGCAATTAAAATCCTCATGCCCGTTTAAGTTTATTAAATGGGTGAGATACCGCATTTGTATTTTCGAACTTTTTTACTTTAAAACTAAATTACAAACGCTGAAAAATAAAACTTGCTCTGGAAGAAAGGTATAAAGGTAAGTCACGTCTTTTTAATTCACAAAATGCAGTCAAAATAAACAAACATAGTTTGCGAATTTTTTGAGGATTTGTCGTATACAAGAGAGCATACAAGCATTATATTCTTAACTACCGATTTTAGATTTCATAGACTGTCTGTCTTCTGTTTCATCTTAAAAAGTGGCAAAATATTGCTACACTTTCCCATGTAATATGAACTATGCCTCCCCACCTTTTTTTTCTCGTAGAAAAATATACTGTCTCTCGATTTCATACGTGCGCAAAAGGAGAAGCAAACACTCGAGAGCTACATTAACGATAGATATTATATGCCAATGTTAAAATGATTTTCTACAGAAATGGCAATAAAATGTACTTTAAGATATAATCATATATGGGTGATTTTCAAACCAGGTGATTTAAAAAAGTGAATTTTAAAATATTACTGTTTTTAAAATATAAAAAAATGATAAAACAGTTTACAGTATACCTTTCTTGTTAACCGCACATCTATTTAAATTTTTGCTTAAAAAATCATTTTTCATGAGTTATTTGTCATTAGCATTTTCAGGTTTTTTTTTTTAAAGGAACTAGAGATATCTAAATTGAAAAAAATCATTACGAAAATCACGATCTATTAAAACCTAATAGAGCGCATGTACTCATATAACGTTTAATTTTGTTTCTCAAAATAAACAAATACTTTACTATTTAAACACAAATCTAATAATAGCTACCTGTTTCCTTTGGTAAACTTGTAAACAGTTTGTTGTTTTTAAAAAGAAAATATTGAACTGGAACGAGCTGTTAAAGCAGGCACTTGCTTTATAAATAAAATCTGAGGGACAGACCTTTTTTTGTTTCGCTAATTATTTTAGTTTAATTTTGACAAAGGATTTTTTTTTATAATAATTATTCTCTTTAAATTCAGTTAAACACAAAATGCCACCTTTTTGATCTGTGTGATTTAAATGTGATTCCAATACTTCAAAAATATTGACAAAATACAAGACATAGCAGCTGCGGCCAATCATGGTGCTGACATATAAAACTTGTATTCTGTTGTTTAAAAGTGTTTTAATTGAAAAAATGATTCTTTAGCTCAAAAACAGAATAAAAACAAATGATATAAATCTAAAATTTATAACGGGGCCATTCCACCGTCACATGCGGGACAATCGGACTCAATTTTTGTCCCAAAAATTTGTTATAAAGCTATATATTTTTTGCAAATCAAATATATCACATTTTCGTATCTTACGTAGTTATATTTTATTACATATTTTTGCTGCTTGAAAAGAAATTAATTTGCAAGCGTCACGTGCGGGACATCTAAAGTCAACCTCTTGTCATTTGTTACAAGATTTAGTTAACATTTCTGCTCTAATAAAAATGTGATGGAAAACAAAGTAAAGGTATAAAAAGTCAAGGCTCCAATGTAAATGAATCAAATAATTTAAAAAGAAATTATAATTTAAACTGTTGAAAAAATTAGGTATATAGCGTCACGTACGAGATAGAGTGTCACGTGCGGGACATTTGCATTTTTTATGCAAGAGTATATTTTTTGAATGGCAGAAACTGGGTCAATATAAAAAGTAAAGTATTTGCTAAACACTTTATTAGAGAAAAAAGTATTTTAGTGAACCGTATTTATAAATTAATAAGCTATTAAATGAACTACTAATGAATTATTTTGAACATGAAACGGAATATATTCTGAAGATTTGCTCTTTTAATTTCACCGACATTTATACAAAACTTCGCACAGAAGTATAATCTTTTCTGACGAAGTTTACATCATAACTTGATCTCTGTATGATTCATATTATTGTTGAGAAAATTTGCCTAACATAAAAAAAATATATATATAGAAAAAAAATCAACTTTTTGAAGAAAATTACCAATTTTAGGCCTTTTGTTGGACAACTAATTATTTTTTATTCGGAAAAATAACTTTGTGGTACTTATGTGGCTATAGGGGCAACGTTTTATCATCATAAAGTTACGAGCTTCCGAGAGGTTTTTTTTTTTTCGTTCCTTCTAGTATACTGTTGTTTTAAACTTTCAGGCGTTTTCGACGCTTGTAGCTGGTGTTCAAACTATATGAATTTTTTTTTACAATTATTTTTACCTAAGCAGAAAAATATAAGAGGGTGTGACACTTGAAAAATCGACTTTCATTTCATTTGGAGCACCCCAACGAACATGTGCGCGCGTGCGCACAATATTTTGCGTAATTCCACTGGAAAATCTTTACTCACACCAAATATAATTAGTCAAGTTTTTTGTGGCATTGAGGCGCGACTGCCAAAAAATAACGAGAAACGCATGCAACTCAGCAAAACGCGGAAAGGTTTTCCTGACATAAAAAATGAGATGGTTGTTCTTTCATACATGTATGTTAGATATATCTGAAAACACAATTAAACACATTTGCTCTTGGTGTACTGCTTATGATTTTTTTTTTTTTTTTTGCAAAATTATGAGTCCTGCTTCGTTACCAGCAGAGTTCTATTGGTTTTAGGTACACCATTAAGTGAAAATATTTGAAAATAATTATTTCGGTAGTGTTTTTTTTTAAAACTGGGAACATAACCTTTTAATGCTTGGTGTTTGTTTGAATTCGAATAAAATAAACATTTGTTTAAAAAAAAATTTAAAACCTTTAACGAGTCATTTTTATTAAATTTATACAACTCAAAAAAATCGTTTCCCTCACTCAAATTTCACATTAAAAGCAAAAATCTTGCTCAGGGTTTGTTAGATTTATCTAAGATATATTACCAAGTGGTTACTTTGGCTTTGGTATACGTTTTTTGTGAATTGTGTTTTCCTGAACATTGTAGGTCAAGTTGTCAAGTTCGTAACCAGACATGTTCAACTGATTTTAGATGCACGAAAAAGTAAAATATCCTGACATTTAAGTTGCATTTTGTATGTTTTGTTTCCCTTTAGCTAGAAGTATAATCGTTTAATACTCGGTGATAGTTTGAATTTGAATAAAAGCAACTTGATTAGGATAACTGTCAAAGCCTCGCGTTACCATCATCCTACGTTAGCAGGAAAATAGGGTTCAAAGCCTATACGTTAGTTACTTACACTGAGAAATAAAGCAAAACACATTTAAAAATTAATACGAAATAATATTCAAGTATTAAAAGCACATAATTTGTATTTTTAATAAAACAATAAGGTATTGAACTTGACATTGAACAAAAAAAAAACGCACCTTTAAAAATAAATGCTTATACAACTGAACTTTTAATTTTATTTACTGCAAAAATGCAAGTAAATATTTAACTTCCCTAAGAGCTTTTATTGAAAATAAATTGCCATCGCTTGTTAAAATAGCGTACCGTTTTTTCATAAAATTATACCTTAGCAACGGACTTCACGAAAAAGGAGGGAGAAAAAGTTTTGTAAGATAGATTGATTTTTTTTTCTGCAATGTCCTCAGACATTTAAGCTAATGGTTTTATTTCCCGCTTTAAACTTTTTAATTATTTTACTTTCATAGTGTAAAAAAAAGTGAAAAACTATTACTGAATTCTAAAATACGGATGAGGGAAAGCTATTTTTTTCATGTACTATACAAATTCTGTATCATTGTGGTTCCCCTTTTTTTTACTTTCTTCGATATCTAATATACAGGGTGTTTCGTTTTAACCTGCAAGGCCTCTAATTTCGCAACTGTTATTCCTAGATGCATAATTTCAGTTGCAAAAATGTTCAAAATCAGATGCAGGTTTAAGATATTGAAAGTTTGAAGCAAAAATAAAAATGAGTCAAAAATACAAAATTTAACTTTTATACGGGCCCTAGGTCCCATAACTTACATTTAGGGAAATAATCTGCATTGAAAAATATTACTCACACAAAAAAATTGAAACTTGTGCAATCAAAACTCAAGGATATATTCGAGTTTAAAGTTTTAAGGGACCATACAAAAGATGAGCCTTATCGTCCTTTCAGAGGAATGTCAGGTTGTTGAAGTAAAAAAACCAGGTATTTATATTTTTCATTGCTATTCCAAAATAAATGCAAATATTATCCCATTATACCCAAAAACACACTACAAAACCTCAAACAATTTGAAAAATCACACTATTTGCATACATACATACTCTTGTTAACCGCTATATTTCCCCCCAAAAGCTGTTATTGATGGCGAGTGTAAAGTGGTGTAATTCACAAAACGCGGCGTTTTATAGCTCAGTGAAGAGTGGTCGTACTGATGTGGAGGTTTTTGTGTTAGAATTAGTTTTCAATGTAGATTATTTCTCTGATTATAAGTTAGGGGACCTAGGGCCCGAATAAAAAGTTTCCTTTTGTATTTTTTGACTTATTTTCATTTTTACTTCAAAATTTCAACAGCTTAACTTTGCATCTGATTTTGAACATTTTTGCAATTAGAAGTATTCATCTAGGGCTAACGGTTGCGAAAATAGAGGTCTTGCAGGTTAAAACGGAGCACCCTGTATAGCAGAAAGTATTCTATTCCTGCAAACTTTCGAATTTCGAATTTTGACGGAGTCGAACGTTTAGAAATGTGCTGAGTCCATTTCGACCATTTTTGAAAAATGTGTGTGTGTGTGTGTGTGTGTGTGTGTGTGTGTGTGTGTGTGTGTGTGTGTGTGTGTGTGTGTGTGTGTCCGTTTGTGTGTGACCGGTTTTTTCTGGCCGCTGTACAGCAAAAATCGAACGAAATTTGATACACATATAAGTTTCCATGTGAACTTGTGCGCATTGGTTTTTTGGCGCGAATTCCTCCAAGGGAGGTGGAGCAACGGAAAGTTTCTTGAGTCATGCATGCCTTCTATTCCGCAGAACGTAACCGAGGGAATTAAGCAAATTTTGGTTCATATGTTGCCCCTAACATTTACAAGTGCTGATTCAGTTTTGGTGTCAATAGCTCAATCGGCGGGGGGGGGGGGGGGTGAGCCATAGAACTTTTTTGTCGTCAATTCTGATTGCTATATGTACAGAATCGATGACTCTATGATTCCTGGGATCTGAGTCGCTCATTTCTCCTCCGAATCCGCAGCCTTGCTTTCTAGTTCCACAGTTTCTTGTTCTTTTTTTTTCTTCACTTTTTGATTGTTTATGTTTTTTCACACTAAGTAAAAATTGAAATTGGAGCACTTGTTGTGGTGATCCGTTTCGCAGTTACCTGCATAACGACTCTTTACGAGCCGAAAAGTCATCATTTTAAAGATTTTTTAGTGTTTAAATGTCGTTTTCTAAAAGTCACAAAATGTACTGAACCGGAAGAAATGCTTTACATGCATCAAAACTTTCAAAAATTAATGACACAATGTTAGCAGCAGCCCTTAAGTTTTGAATCATCAAAACATTACTTATCAGTTTAATGTTCCTGATACTGGTTTTAAAAACATCCTGATATATATATAAGAGTCGATGATCGAGTAACACTTCTGACGTCATCAACAATGAAAAACGGCATGATAATTTGATATTATGTTTCAGTAATGTTGAACATGCAGGGAAAAGCATGATTGTGACAAGGCTGAACTGGATCCGGGAATTTAACTGTTTTACGGGTAGCACTATATCATTTTAGGGGAATGAAGAAACGAAAAAGTGGGCAACAATGAACGCTAACTACTGGAATTTAAGGTTAATTCATTGGAGTTAAGGTTACAATTTCAACTATTTAAATATCAATAGACAGGCAATTGCTTCGTTTAAATGGTGAAGCAATTTTCACCCGTCATATCTTGATCTGCGATTTTCTAATTTGTAATAAATGCAATTCAGTTTTGAACTGTGGCAAATATTTAATTTTTTGCTGGTTCTATTCACATTCATGTAATTTCGAAACACATTTATTATATTAATTTTTGTCTCTGCTTTAGTTCTTCATTTTTAGTGCGGCACTATCTTTTTTGTTTAATCAATATGGCTTTAAAGCTAATAGAGAACAAATAATAATCCTTAAATTTTATTTAACTACGTAGTTCAAGGTGGGGTGATGTATTTATGCATAATATAAGGTTTACGTTTGATTAAATATGTAACATAAATACTTTTGATAATTAAAATATTTTTTAAAAGATTTCGTAATGCCAAAACTCAAATCCGTTTGTTTTTTAGCTATTAATTAACTGGTTAAGTTCATTTAATAGCTTCACTTCAATCACACAACGAAATTACCTTCTGCACGTGAAAGATTAAACAACTAAAAAAATGTTTTAAACGTTGTTAACGCAAATAGCACACATTTTACTCCAACTAAGTTATGAATAAGTTCTTTTAAGTAAAAGCTTACTTATTTTTAATTATTGTAGGAAATTAACTCTCTTAAGAAAAAGGTCCACATTTTTGAAACTGAAGAAGCGTTATTCCGTCATTTACCCTGAGAGAAAAATCTAAGCAAACAATTAATTAGTCTTGCAAAATTTGCACTACAAGAAAAATAAGCATAAAGTAAAATGCACAAAGTTGGTGTTTTAATGGACAGGCGATGATTGAAAATGATGAATGCAGCAATTAGGACTCGTCGGCCACTTTGAGTTTATTAAATAGTTCGAGATTTTACATTTATATTTTTCATGTTCTTCACTTTAGATGCAAATTACTTGAGGGGAGGCAAAATTCGCAAGTTCTATAAAAGAAAAACTATTTTTAAACTGCTGATATTTTCAATTCAATCAAAATGTTTCATCGTGATTAAATTAAGTATTTTAAAGTTTTAAATCACATTTCTATGTAGTAAAATTAAATTAATTGCATGTTTTCTAGTTCAAAGTATTTAACTTTTTAGAATATTACAGTAATTTAATGCAAAATTATAATTTATGTAAACGACTTAACAAAACTGTAATAGCCATTTTATGTTTAAAATCTTGTAAGTGTAATTGGTGTTTAGTAAGACTTTTTTTCTTAGATAAATTGTTAAATGGTTGCTGTTCGTGCTACGAGATACAAAATTTTAAATTTCAGCATTTCTTGACTCTTACCATTTTGAAGATATAGTACTGACTGTATTTAGTTAAGGATTAATTGTTATAGGTTATATTGTGTCATCTATGAAAGGCTTAAATTGATCAAATATTATTCACTGATCGAATAAGCAATTTTTGTGCATTGTATTTTATTTATTTCGAACTAACTCTAACAAAAGAACCTGAAATCAATGAATCAGTGCGTCAATATTGCAAAGGATCACGTTAACATTCTAAAACATAGGTGTTTTTCAAATGAAAAATAAATAAGCACATCATGTTCCTCTGAAGCAATAAAACAAGCGATAATAAAAAGTAAATATTTTTCCCAGGAAACAATTTTTGATAAACTATTCTTGCTTGCAAATAGTAAATTATATTTGAGCAAAATGTTTTTAAGTAACTTTATTTTCAGTTACATTTGCTTCAAGAGAAATACTATGTTTTTGCAACTATATGCTTCTTTTGTAGCTCCAGTTAAACGCACAAAATCATAAAACTAATGTTTTACTAAAAACAATAATTACGATTTTCCAGAATAAGCTCAGATTTTTAGGAAGTACAGGAACACTATTACTTTGCCGTAAAAAGGGTGTAGTCACTAAATATAGGGGTACCTCTTAATACGGAGTATCTATGAGCTTTTAGTCTTGTTTTCGACATTTGCGGAGAAGGTCGGAATTATTTGTTTAAGAGTTGGATATTTTGTGTTGGGACTCGGGAGGTTATAGGGATTTGCTTGATTTACAGTTCCAAAATTGTTTTATAGTGCTACAGTAAACATAACGCACCTTTCTTATGCGCTGAAAACTACAACTTTATGAATTATAATTTATCTGTATTGACTTTGAAATTCGAGTTCAAGTTTAATTATTGCACGTGATTAAGAATGAAATTCCGGATGGACCATTTCACAATCCAGAGACCCCCGTACCAACTACTATTTGGGGTTCAGCCGGTAGGATGGGACGCTATGATTTTTAGATCCAGACCAGAAGCCAAACAAACTCTGATTGATAACCCGCAAAGGTATTAATTTACTTGGGGGATTTTGTGACTCCGACATATTTAACGTGTCCTAATGACAAATGACAACACATGAGAGGTAAGACCGGCTGGGATCGAACCAGGAACCCTTCGGTTACTAGTCCGACTTCTTATCGGTCATGCTATTGCAGCGTGTTACATGGGCAAAAAACTCGCGCAATATGGTAACAGCGAGCAAAACAAGCACTATGAGATGAAACAAGTTTATTTTTCTTTTAAAAGATGGAGAAGTAAGAGCGAAGAGGAAAATTAGACCTTGATAAAATATAATTTGTTTTACACGTTTTATAAACTTCCTCTCCAAATAATCAGTGGGTGAAAAGTAAGTTTATTGTCAAAAATGCTTAAAAGAGGTTCAAATCGACTTCCTTATAAATTTAAAAAAAGATTATTGGTTTAGGAAATGCATGCACTTGTTTTCTGATATTGGTTTTGTGGTACCAAGGCTTTCTGTGTCAAACAACGGAATGATTTTCGATGTTTTTTAATTTGAAAATCGTAGAAAAAAAATTTTATGTTTAAAAACTGATATGATCCTATTTAAAGAAACCTGATTTTTTTCTCTGCTTAATTTTATTATTTTTTTCTTAATTATGTCAGTTGTGAGAAATAAAACCAAATGTTCCCCATATGCGGTGCTTTTACGCTTAGAAAATGCCTGTTACATAGAATACCTTCAGCTTTCATCTCATACATTATATACGAATATTCAAATGGCTTCTCAGTATTTTCTACGCAAACAAATCGATATTTGTTCACAAAAGTTAACATGACGAATATTTTGTAGAGAGATTCTTTAAAAGTTTTGCCATAAAAAACAGAACATCGCTTTAGGGTAATACTTAAATTTTAAAACTAAGTAGGTACTGTAAGAATGAGAGAAAAATACAACCACATTTGCAAAGAAACATTTTGAAAAAATAAATAGTGCTGTTTCAGCTTTGTCCCTTCGTAAAGTAAGTTTTATTTCACAAATTCAAAATAAAGAAAAATATTTTTTTTTAAATATTTTGTTTAAGTTTACATATTAGTGCTCATTTTCAAAAAACTGCGAAATAAAAAGCATTTTGAATAACACACAATAACAGTATAAAGTTAGATACATATCTCTATTAGTACAAGAAATTCAGTATTGAATATAAATTGGTAAAGCACGTTACTAATGCATCAAATTTTACACTCAT
The DNA here is from genome assembly GCF_026930045.1 of Uloborus diversus. NCBI lineage: Eukaryota > Metazoa > Arthropoda > Arachnida > Araneae > Uloboridae > Uloborus > Uloborus diversus. The sequence continues at coordinate 40,432,616 of NC_072731.1, forward strand.
TTATTTCAGTTGAAAAAGGTTTTTCTTATAATAATTGTAAACAATGATGCTTACATGAATCCTAATCTTAGAAGAGTCAATTTAGGAAATAAAATATTGATCTAAAAGAAAAACTTTTTTAAATTACTGAGATTGCTGTATTTGACTTTTTTTATCAAGAAATATTCCTCGACTTCCAATGTCTGTAATGTAAAGCAAAAAACGAAGTGCTTTCCAAAATATTCATAAAATAATGAGTAACGTTTGTTATTTCGAAATGGGAAACCTTAAGTACTTATTGACGTATGAAAATTTGCAAGCACTAAGGAAATGAAAAGTCGCGTTTTCTGAAAACTGCTTATTTTGTATTTCAAAATAATATATTCAGTAACAAAAATCGTAAAGAAAATTTTCTGGGACGTAGTATTCTTTCGTCACAACAGTAGTAAACGAATTGGACTTCATTTATTTTAATTATGTAAGACATTTTCGAAATTATGAAGAAATGTAAAATAAATGCATATATGTAAGCATATTGTAATTATTTGTAGTGCAATTCAAATTTTTTTTAGTTGCGCCATTTAAGCGCTAAAGGACCGATTTTAAATGAAATATTATTTCATATTTTCATAGAAAAAAATAGATGTTTACTAAAAAATATAATGCACTTGCAATCAACAAATGTGCTTTTGCAAAAATTTGCTAAGATAAATAAGATTTTTTTTCCCAAAGGAAGTATGTAGCTTTAATTATGTTGAAACAATATGTTTTTATTCATAAGTACTTCCTGGAACAGATCTCGGCGAATTTCTCATCAACTTGCTTATTTCGTCCCACCCCTTTCCCTCTACATTTTTTTTATTTTACAAATTTATTACCATAATATAGGGGAATATTTAGAACAGTTCCTGTATGATTAAGTTAAGTCATCAGCTTTTACACGAATTATTGATTATTGCTTATAGTTGATTTTATTGAGTAATTTGTAAACTAAACCTTCACAGATTTTTTTTTAAGTACGTAGAAATGAATATTTGGGCAGATTCTTAATGATCGTGTAACTGGAAAGAACTGAACATCCGTATAACGTGAAGGTAAAAAATGAAAAAAAAAAAAAGTTGCTTCAATAAATCTTTGTTTTAATTTGTAAATATATCATTGTTAATAAATTTTTTATAGGATTCGCTTAGTAGGGTATCGTAGTTATATTTCGTCCTCCTATGTTTCTCTGGTCTGACACTAAGTGTCGCCTTCGGTAATATTTTTTTAGTTTGTAATCAAGAACATTTTTTTTGTCGAAGTTAATAATTCTAATGCTCTTTTGGATTTATTAAAATGCGTTAATTTAGTTTTATCTGACATATTGGTTTAAGGTAAACTGTAATCTGAATGACCTGAGGGTTTTTCTACTTTTATGTTTACTTTACGTAGAGCAGGAAGACACCATATTGGCGAATATGAGGTTCCTATTTTCACCCCCTACCAAGGTTGGAGCAAAAAAGTTAATGTTGAGTATCCTATGCTGCCAAAAATGTTTTTAGGACGGAAACGTGCAGAAATATGGGTACGATGCTCTCAATGCACCGCGTGCCAGGCACAAAATGTGCTACAGGACGAAGAACAAAAAAATCTTTTGTGAACCTTGTTTTTAGACTTGAAAATAAATCTTACTTTTATGAAATAATTAGTTTGTAAATAATGCTTAATCTTCTATGTTTACCTTTAAAACAATTTATTAATCCGTATTTTTTTATTACCAGTTCTTTAACCCATTATTTTCTATAACGAATAACGAATAAATACCTTTGTGCTGAAAATTAAAATAATCAGTATTCCAACGTTTTGATGCACAAGAATTGCAAATTATTGCAGACTCGTGTTTCGGTGTTATAAGGAACACCTTTTTCAATGCAAAGAAGTATGAGATTTTGGATGAAAAGTCAAAGGTTAAATGACACCTGGAGGCAAAATTTATTATATAATTCCATCAGGAAAAAACCGTTAAGTAATAAATTTTCCAAGAAAACCCATAAACCATGCAAAAAGTCCAAAAATGAAACTACTCTGAATAAATTAGCAATAAATTTACCAGCGGTAAAAACTATCTATTTAAGCAATGTATCAAATGGAGAAATGCAGGAAAAAACAGAGTGAAGGATAAACATATTGGAATTAGTTAATTTCAAAACGAAATAAATAAACAAAAAATGGAAAAAATAAAAGTAAGAAATGTACGACGTTTAAATAAAAATAATAGAAAAACTAAACCAATTTTAACAAAGGAGTCCACACAGAAGGAAAATAGATTCCCAAAAATCAAGATCCAACAAATTGGCGCCTTTAAAAGGTGTATTGGAGGGCGGACGAAAAAATAACAACCATTTTTAATTCTGCAGAAGATAATTTTTAAGAACTTTTTTTAGTGGAAAACATATTGCGTTGAATGTATTTTAGCTTGAATATTATGTGCCGGTTTAGTTGGTGGTGCTGTATACAGTACAGTCTCGAAAATCAAAGTGTCAAAAGTCCTAGTTTATGGCTAATTTGAGGTGCCTCATTGTCATTTGCATAATAATCTCAATATAGAAAGCTTTCAGTGTTGAAATTCTTCCTTAATTTCATACAACTAAGTAATGAAAAAGTATTGAGAGGTTGGTGTCACAACTCTCTAAGTGTCACGTAACACTCTCTGAGTGTTAGAGATGGATTAAGATATGCATTTGAGATAACAACTTGGACACAAAAAACGACTTGAAATTAGCATTGTTTTATGCCCTTATTGTTGCCCGAAAAGTGTAAAGTTTCAATCCTTAAGATTTTTTCGGATAATTCGAGTTTTCAGAAATCCAAGGTTGCATGAGACCATATTAACTTGGATTTTCGAGACCCTACTGTATACTTTTTTGGATTAGTTGATCGTAACGTATGCAAATTAGAGACTAAAAGGCTATAGGTTGACGAAATATGCTGATCTTACCCTAACCTTTAACTTCAGATTTTTAATCAATTTAGTAATTAAAAAATTCCTTTCACGAGGTAATAAAGACGAGTAAAAATAACAAAATGTGTTTCTGATCAATGTTTTAAACTTAAACGCGAAGTTCGGTATGCTTTGGTTATTTAAGTCGATTGGCGCGTGGGTAGTTGATCAAACAGCAAAAACATTTGCTTTTTTTCAGCGAGATATTGTTCTGGTAAGTCAAGGTAAGAAGTCCTGCAACTAGATTTTCCCGATATTGGCTCAGAATGTCGAACTTGTAACTACGTTTTTAATGAGAAAAATCGTCTTTATCAAGTTTTCACTCTAAAAACTTTTCTTAACTCTTTCTTAACTTTTAAAACGTTTCGACTTTCTGCTTTTAAGAAGTTGCTTGAACGTCGTAGCTTTTGCAAAGGAAAAAAAAGAAACAAAAAATTTCGTTCAGAACTGAACAAGCCTACTTTTCCGAACGCACAAATATATTTACGACAATCAGATCATAATTATCTTAATTAACTAAGGCTTCAACTTAAGTCAACAACAAATTATTTTAATATTAAAAACTGATTTATTAAAAAGAATGCGCTTTTCATGGGGAAAATTATTTCACAGATAGGAATTAATTTTAAAGTCAGTTTATGTTATTTATTTTTCTTTTCAGTAGTACTTAATTATTCCAAAAATATGGAAGGGGGAGGAACAGACCGATCGACAGACACATTTTTCAACCTTTGCATTCTCTACTTAAATTAATCAATCGAAATTTTTTGCATTTACGTTAGTCTGGCTCTGAGATACGGAAATATCATCACATTTGTTTGTAAGAAGTATAAAGGTCTCAGTGAAAGAAGTGCGAACCATAGTATTGTAACAATAGAAAAATAATTGATTTTCTTAGATTCATTTTATAATCAGTAGATGTCAAAACTAAACAATGCGTATATGTATTGGATGGCGTATTAGAGAAGCACATAATACTACGTAAAACGTTTCTGTAAGATACGCATCAAGTAAATAATTAATCAAAACTGCCAACCTATATTCCAGATCATAGTTCTTTGTAATTTATATTGTTTTGAAAATGATTCAAGAAACTATTACTAGAAACGTTTTGTGTAGCATTACAGACTAATGCCGTCAGGTGTACTAAAAAATAAAATCGTTTAGAAGAAGTATTGCTATTAGCATTAAAATTAATCCAAAAACTGATGTGGAACAAAATTTATTTTTTCCTTATCAAAGTAACCTAGTTCCATATAGCAACTGCATATTTAGTACTTCTAATCTCTTAAGAAATTGGAACAAAAGAATTTAAAAAGGTTCTTTTTTTTCAATGAAATTGGTGATATATTTCTTTTAGTTCGTGACATTTTTATGAAGTCTTAGGTGAAAAAAAAGACAACATGTTAAAAATGTTTAAATTATTTTTAACGACCGCAAATAATTTCATAGGATAAACATTTTAAGTGTGTTTCATTATACAGGGTGACCATAAATTTATGAGTTCATTTCCAAGTCATGGAAAATAACAGCAAAATAAAAGAGAGCTAAACTCTTGTAACCAACTACGTTCGGAACAAGGCCATGATATAATACAATAAACAAAGGCGTTATTATAAATGGAATTCTGAAATACGTTTTATATTTTACGCGCAGTCTTTAGAAATGAAAAAAAAAAAAAAAAAAAACCCTCGAAATTATACAATAATTTACTTTCATAAAGTTTTTCGTTTTCTATTTGAAGATTTCATAGAAGATAAAATATATGCATTCATAAAACTGCAAATCTTTCGGAATTAGCTCCAGGGAACTTAACACTATGTTGAAAGTATTTCTTCGATATGCGTCAAAGATTTTACTCTTGGAAGAAATTCAATATGCGTTATCGATCGCAATTTCGTTTCAAAATCTATCCGTCCTTGAATAGTTTCCTGATTGCAATAGGCTAGGATTGAAAAAATGAAATATATATATATATATATATATATATATATATATATATATATATATATATATATATATATATATATATATATATATATATATATATATATATATATATATATATATATATATATATATATATATATATATATATATATATATATATATATATATAAACGCAAAAGTACTGGAGACTTTCAAAAATTCGTTTTTACGGATTTCTCGAGAAATAAAAGACTAATTGCTCTGAAATTTTTCTTCACACAGAAGGTACACTCCTGCAGTCTTTTTCCAATAAAAATTATGTCTACTATTCATTTGGGGACCGGAAACAAAATGAGGAAAAAAAAATTGTTTTTCATCATTTTTCATTGTAAATAGCTGGGAATAAGCTATAAGATACAGAAAAAAGTAAAAAAAACTACCTAGAATTTGTTTTTATCTTTTCGTGAAAGTATCTCTTATACCCACTGATATATAAGCATTTCTTGCAAAAATACAAATTTTTTAAAAAGTTTTCGGCTCATATCACGCAGACTTTTCTGTCAAACGTTACTAAACTTTTGTAATATTTTATAGCAAATTAGAGAATAATAATAATAAAATTTAAAGTTAAAATATTTAAAATTCAATTAAATATGACCACGTCACTGCGCATGCGCGAAATATAGCAATTTATAATTGTCATAATCCAAAGCTGAGATAGATCCTGCAACTCATTAAAAAATTCCACCTTGATATCTTCGAAATGTAAAAATTTATCAGGGTTCTAATGAGCCGAATTGTTATAATTCTTGGCCAGACGACGACTAGTGAGGGATCGTTCGCAAATAACTCGTTCTATCTGAGCTTTGATCATAAAATTCATAAAGTGCTATTTTTTTTTGCGCATGCGCAGAGAAAACTTAATTGCTTTAAAATTCATATTTCAATAAATTTTCAATATTTCAATTTCAAATTTCATTATTAAATTTTTTTCATATACTGTCAAATATTCTGAAAGTTTATTAACGTTTGACGGATAACTGCGTTATACAAGTCGAAAACTTTTTTAAAAAATTGTATTTTTGAAAGAAATGCTTATATTTCCGTGGTAATAGCTTTTTTAAAAACTGATATTGTATGCATACCCTCTTCAATGCAGCAATGAGTTTAATTTTGTTGGCGGGAAGTAGGTCTTAAACATTTTTCCTTAGATTTGACGATGCCACAACTTCTCGATCGTCTTGAGATCGGTAGAGTTGCTTGACCAGTTTAATACCAAAATCTTGCTTTTTGTTTAAAATCTACAAGTCAACTTGGAGATGTGAAGCGAAATAGATTGATGCTGAAAGATATATGTGTTACTGTTGTGCATCAGCAAAGAATGTATAGCAGTTTTCCCGCATATCTTGATAAACAGCGGATTTAAACATTGATTTAAGACACATACAATTGCCCAGTTTCAGCTACTTTTATGCAATCCAATATCAAAAAGGATATATCCAATTTGAGAAAACGTCTAACAATTGATTTCTCTAGGGCTTCATTTTTCAAACGTCAAACCCGAACGTTTCTTTTGTCAACAGATAATTCAAACAAAGATTTATCACTGAATAAAATAATTGTCCAGTCTTGTTGCGCCGGAATGAGCTTCTCTGAGCGTCATGAGAGTTAAGCTCGTGTCTGCTACAAGTTCACCTTTGGTTCTACTTTTAAAACCAGCAATTCTAACTGCAGTTTTTTCAATCGTCCAAGTGCAGTTTGCTTGGAAACGAATACTACAGATTATTTTTAACGTTTTTGCATGTAAGGGGCATTTTTGAAACGATTATTTTGAACTATTCACCTAAACATTGCTTCATTTTTATTTTATTTTCAATTTTAACAATGATACAATAAGCAACCTCCTTGTTCCGAATTCATCACGTTTAAGACACATTTTCAACAAAAGAATGTTGTTAATTTTTTCGGGTATCAAGTTGTTTACTCTACTAACTGGTTTGCAAATATTTTCTCTGCTTTTCAAATTTACATTGACAATCAATTGCCTTAATAAATTCATCTCTCTTCAGCATCACTTTTTTTAATGATTTGGGCATGTATATTACGGTAAGTCAAAAAACTTTTTTTCCCCTAATCATTTTCTAATTGCGCGGAAAACTTGCGCATTGGCATCCTAATAACGGGAAAAATAGTCTAAAAAAAATATTTTTTTAAATCACGCAAGAGCCCCCAAGTTGAGAAAAATTAGAAAAATCTGAAATATTTAAAGGCGTATATTTTTTTCAAAAAGTAGTTTACTTAATATTTAATAGTATAAAAAATGCACTTTGCAGTTACCGAAATGCATAGAAAAAACTTGGGGGCACATTGTCGATCATTTGAGTTCGAGCAGAAATCCTTAAAATACCATTTCGTATAAGTTACATTATTTCAAAATTTCATATATCTGACACAAAGCTAAAGAAATATACTTTTAAGCATCCGCTTTAATGTTTTACCTACATTTATCTTGTGCTGAAATGACTCAGAACTCACTACGCGCAAGCCAGTAGTTTAAAATTTTTCTAAGGGGGTGGGCGTCAAAGGAAGCAACCTCATTGGAAGTTGCAACGGAAAACAGCATGACTAACGCCCACCCAAATATAAATACATTTATTTTTCAAAGCCGTGGTGGGGGCAATGGACTAAGCCCCAACCCCCTAAATGACGAGCCTAATCATGTGGCGGTGGCAGCATTTCGAGTCCCACTCACCACCCTACCTAATCAACCAACCAAATTGGATGTCATTCGTTATGCTTAAGTTCTTTAAATTCTAATTTCGTACGAAATTTTCTTGATCTGATTGTTATTTACTATGAAAATATTCTTGGTTTTTATGCCTGGGACATTTTCCTTCATCCTCTCAGGTTTTACTCATCTCCCTACCGATTGAGTGTGTTACCAAATGCTCAAGTTATGGCAGGACTGACTTTCAATGAATATTAAACATCTGTTTTAATGCTTTACTTATTTTTTCTGTATGTTAAAAAGACTCTGCGCTCACCACTCACAACAACTTTCACCTTTTTGTCAAAATTTCCCTACCCCGAGCACAGAAAAATTTCAACAAGTGATCCAGAATTAGCTGTTAAGAATCTCAGACCCCTCAGTTATTCCCATTGGTTAACTGTACTAACAGGGTGTTAGGAATAGGTTTCCTCAATTAGTCCGACACAGTGTAATGTAAATAGTGGAAAAATTAAAGTAAAGTCCTACGCTCCTGTTTGGTTTGATATTAAGGAGCATTACAACGTGAAAGACGGTCTGAATCATATGGTAAAGGTCAGTCAAATAACGAGACATTTAAAAGAAATCATTGATCCCATCATTCATAGAAACTCGTTCTATTGTCTTCCAGGGGATATGATGTGGCTTTGATATTAGGTTACACATAGCATATTTGAGAATTAGGCAACAAGAGAATACTGAAAGTCTGAAATGAGTCGCCAATAGTATGTCACGTTAGATTCTTTAAGCTTTCATTAATTAATTTTCAAGCCGCAGATTATCCTGAAGTTATTGATCGGCTCAGGTGTAAGCTGATATCACTACCATTGTTCTTAAATATGGTAACAGAGGACTTAGAACTTCATGGAAAATCAAAGCCCTGCCGTAACTTAAATAATTCATACCACACTCAATCGGTAGAGAGATGAACAAAATTTGTGACAGACTAAAGGAAAATTACGCAACCATGAAAACTGAGAAGGTTTTCGAATCAAATAACAATCAGATGAAGAACATTTGATACAAAATAAGAATTAAGGGGCCTTCAGGATAATGAATCACATCCAAATTGGTTTATTGGGTAGCGGTGCTATATGTGACTCGACTTGCTACCACCGCCGCCTGATTAAGCTCGTCATTTAGGGGTCAGGGGGTGCTTTGTTGTCCCCACCACGGCTTATTTACATTTTGGTGGACGTTATTTTTGCTGTTTTCCGTTGAAACGTGCTTTGGATTTTCACCCTTGCCCCCCCCCCCCCCAGGAAAAGTGTGAAATGACGGGCCTGCAGGTGGTGATCCCTGTGTGATTTCAGCACGAGAGAAATGCATGTAAACCATAAAAAGGGATGTTTAATAGTATATTTTATAGCTTTATACCTGCTTAAGAATTTTTGAAGTAATATACTTTTTTTACTTTAAAAATTGTATTTTAAAGCTTTTTGCGCGAATTCAAATGATTGACAATGTGCCTTAAGTTTTGCTATACATTTAGATAACTACAAATTGTATTTTTCTTACTCTTTGAACTGAGTGTATTTCGACCCACCCTAATGTATATGTTACATTATTTTAAAAAAAAACATGTGCATAATAAAAGAACATTCATTAGATATTTCAATTATGTATCTATTAAAAACTAAAATTCAAACTTAAAATCTAAATAAAAGAAATGTGACTTTAAAAAGTGAAGTAAATCTCAAGAAATTTCTGAGTAAACTATATTGCTAATTACCATAGTAATTACGTGTATGAGGCAGCAAATGTTTTTCGCAGTAATCGGCTTTTCTTGGTAGCACTTAATTGGAAAATTAATTTGGTGGTCTTAGCGACATTAAATATTCGATTTTAAAACAACTGAATGTTTAACCATTTAATGTAATTAAATGCTAAAATTAAAATAAGCTGAAAGTGAAAAATATTAATTGCGTGACCGTCCGCTTAAAATAAAATAATAATGGGTGTTCGCTTACTTCAATTAAAAATTGTAACAACTATAACATCTTATCATTCTGGTTTTTTATTTCGTAAAGGGTATTATTTACTTGAAAGCGAGAAGGAGAGACACACGTAGTTTGTTAGGGAAAACATATTTTTTGTAATTTGCTCTACGTGTCTTTGCATATTAATGTAGATTAAAACACGTTGATATTTTCCCATCATTGAAGCATTATAAAATTATCTGAATGTTTAATTAAATTTGAATTCATCAAAAAACGGTGCAGCATCAACATCAATCCTAGTTGATGGGATGGCGTTGCTCTCGGGATTTTTTCTGTTTGTGTTAATATTTTATAAATAGTGTTTGAGAAGTCAGAATGTAAAGTAGTTTTTTTGGACACAGGCTAAATAGCAGGTCAGAGGTGCTTATTAAATTTATTCTGTTAACAGATCATCTGTTCAATCTGTTCATTCAAAAATAAAATACTATCTGTAAGATTCTTCAAATTTGGCGCAGCATTATTCAGTTATTTGAAAGCATACGTTTATGCATGCTGTTACATCTGTCACAATAATTATTATTTTTTGTTTTTGAGTATTGATTGATTGGATATTTTCCTTGATATTATGTAAAACCCTACCATAATATTGTAACAAAATCAACATAATAAAGCGATGTCAACAAATATTATTTTATTTAAAACATAGGCAGACATTTTACATTTTGAAAAGCGCCAACTGAGTGAGTTTACTCGGGTAAACTTTTTGTCAGGTTAACTTTGTGGCAACATCTCTCTGTTTGGAACTGCATTACTCATATTTTTAAAGTTTAGTACAAGAAGTGTTGCATTTGTTGGTCTAAAAGGGAAGACACACTCCTAACCTATTTTACAATCACATAAAATAGAGAAATGTTTCTAATTAAATGTATTTTGATTGAATTATTTGAAGGGTAAAAAGCTATCCTGACACTTAGGGTAACTTTGAGCTACGTCATTAGTGGGCTGTAAAATAAAATATCATTATAAAAGTAGTGCATTTTAATGCAGCAAAATAAACTTCGAAATGTTTTAAAACTGTCCTCTGTACTTAACATTAATATTGGAAAGAATATTACCGTTATTAAAAAAACTTCAACAAATTCAAAGAAATGGTTCCAAAAAGGCTCTTTAGAAATGAGGAATGATGCAGTCATATTTGTATACTATTGAAAATATTGTTGTAAAAAAAAGCGAACAGCAATATACTATGCAAAAGATTTCAAGTGTTGCAAAGATAATCGGAACTGCTAGAATAAATTTTCAATGGCTGATTATCCTGTAACATTAATGAATTGAAATACCTTCATTCAAGCCAATACGAGGAAATTGTGCTCCTTCCTTTTACAAGTCTTCATATCACAAAAAAAAAAAAAAAAAAAAAAAAAAAAAAAAAAAAAAAAACACGGAAAATCTCCAGACACACAGGCAACTGTCCGTTTTTTAGAACAGTTTGAACAACGTTTTTTCAAACATCTTTCAAAAAACTTCATAAGATGCTTTTTAGAACACTTGTTTAATTTTGTACTTATGGGATCGCATTTGAGAACTGTTTTGATCTCTGAAGGTGTCTCCCCTATTTAGAACACATTTTGGGAAACATTTTACAACATTTAATTGAACATTCCTTCGACTATGTCAGTTTTTTAAATATTTTTGTTGATTTTACCCGGCAGCTGTCAACGCCGCCGTGCAGGGGATGGTTCTCGATTAGCGAATGCTTTTTTTTTTTTTGACGTAACTCGTGAAGATAACCAATAGCGATTGAATGAAACAAAATGTCTAGTAAATTTGAACTCGCTTAGCGGAATGTCAGTTAAAGGAATACTGCGCTTAATGTAATAAATTTACAATGTACCAAACTTTTATAATTTGTCGTTTTGATCTCGGATGATGGAATATACCGCGTATTAAAATACAAGTTGACAACTACACAACAGGAGAGGTAGACTGCAGTATCATTTTGAGATCAAATGAAGCTGTTGAGATTGTATTTGTACGAAAGATCACTGGGATTTCACAAGTGTTCCCAAATGTATTTTCAATCTATTTTCAAATGAGCCACGTTAAAATTTAGCAAATGACCTAACGCAACACATTCGGAACAGATTCCAAGCATATTTGGTGCAGATTTTAGTGTTCAATAAGGAAAGTGGAACTTTTTTTCTGCATTAAAGTTTTTCAAACGTGTTTCCAACGTGTGCTGGAAATTTGCAGTACGCCTTCAACAAGATACATAATTTATTTTACTAGTTACAAAACATTTGAATAATACACAAACATTCGTTCATGAGTACATTACCTTCATGATTTAAATACTCATGGAAACTTCCTTGATAATCTAACAAAAGCTTAAGCTACTAAGCAAAAGTAAACTTAACAAAACAAACACAACTGTAAAGAAACCACCTTTTAGGTGAGTTAAATCTTATGAATTCGCCACGATTCTGCATTAAGTCCAAAAATTTTAAAAAAAGATACTTTACTAACACTTACACATCATTTAATGTTTTTTTGTCAAAACCTTAGTAAAACCCAATTCTTGAAACTCAATCAAATGCAATTATGATGTATTTTCTCTTCATAAAGATTGACTTATAATATGGTAATAAATCTTTTGATATTTCCGAATAACTTATTAGCATTTTTTTTTTAAATTCTCGCTGACACATCAGCCATGAATCTTAGTTGTTTAGCTCCATTTTCTTTTATTTTAAAACATTCTTCAATTCCTGCTTTATTTACTTTATATATTACCAATACTAAGCACTTGTTTTCTTTGATGATCTTTTTACCTATCAAAGTGATCTGAATTAAACGTATAGAGCGCTATTTCATTTGGATTGTTACTACATGTTAGATGGACAAGTAGTTAAAGATTTTAAAATTTGCGACGTGAATAAAAACAATGAATGATCCAATTTTTGCAGAAAATCCTCATTTAGTAAAATTACATGCTAAAACACAGAACGCAGTTTTATTTCAGTTATATTAAAGAAGTATTTTATTTTAGCAACATATAAAATGTAAAAGCAAAAGGAAAAAGGAGTGTAAACTCTAAAAAAAGGCACTCTTAGCAAATAAAACTATTTCTATTCGTGTTTTCAAAAATCTAAAGCTAACAAATTTTCAAAAAGAGGAAAATATAGGTTGCGGAAGAAAAGAATTACCTAAAGAAATTTCCTTTAATGTGTTTTTTTTCTTTTGAGACCTCCTACAGAATTTAAGATTTATGAAAGAAGATTACTTTACTTGAATGTATCAGGACAAAAAAGAAAACGTACTGACAGCAAATTATAGATATTATTACGTTTAACGGAAATTCTTCTATCACAATACGCTATTTTTTTAAATCTATAGTTAGATGACGCTAATACTCCTTGAAGGTGTGTCCAAAATATATCTATACTAATATTACGAAGAGAGAGATCAGATTTTTGTATGTTTATATATTCGAGGTAATTTCCGGAACCATTGCAACTATTTGAAAAATTCTTCCACTATATGAAAGGTGTATTTTTACTGAGTGACATAGGCTATAAATTATGCATATATGTATTGATACAATTTTTTAAGCCAATAGTTTGTCTTTGCCACCAGTTTGTGTTTCGTACCGTTCTATTGTTATAAACGTAAAAACAAACACCAATTGTCCTGCATCTGCAATGACAGAATAGACGAAGGATTTCTTTGAGCTGAATGTTGAGGGATAAAACGCGTGAATGAAGAAAATTTCACGATGCCTGTGTAAGAACTGCAGATGTCTTCATATATTTGAGGTTGCAGAGGATATGATATGTATCATTATATTAGGAAAGAATTTGACTAAGAAGAGGAAAAAATAAATAAAAATGTTTTGGAGATCTATTCTTCATGATGACCATATTTACGCATTTAAAAACGATATAATTTAATGGCATAGCTGACAAATATCCTATCAGAAAGAAATTGGCAAAAAAAAAAAAGAAAAATAGAGGCATCTGAAGCAAGTTTTCTATAGAAAACGAGTACAAGAGACAATCGGAATTTTGTCACTTAAGAATTAATTTACAATGCTGCTTTTCCCCAACATTTTTCCAAAGTCTTTTGACAGTCAAAAACCTTTCAAATAGAATGTATAGAATTCGGTTTTATAGAGGTTGACAAACCACGGAAACTAACCTTATTTGATACATGTAACTTTATGACTCCACTCCTAAGCTCATACAGTGGTTTATAACTACCTTAACTCATATGCCAACTATTAGATCCTATTGCTTTATGGCAAGCATTTAAAAAAAATCTCTTTGACGACATTTTGCGAGGAGAGATACAGCAGAAATGCTATGACAGTCGACCAACGATATAAATCAAAGTCTTATTGAAGTAAAAGGCAAAAGTTTTCAATGAAGCGAAACTCAATAGAAGTCTTCTGTTTGCCGCTGCCGCGGAGAATCAACGAACATAATTTTATTCACAAGATTGGTACAAGAAAACCTGAAACGCAAATTGATGTTTATGAGCATACCCGGTGAAACTGGAAAAACAATAAATTCAGCACTAGCTAAAAATTGATCAACAGGCTTTTGCAATGATTTTTACTGAAGTACCGGGAATCTACTAAAAGATGAAAAAACTGACCGTTCCACCATTTAAACTACTTTTAATAATTCCTCCAGAAAGACTTCGGATGTTCCACAGGAAAAAATGGGCAATTGGGAGGACTTCTTCAACAGGGTGTGTCATAATGTAGTACCAATGTTCGACGATTCACCGTTCGACTATAGAAGGCACAGATTTTTACCTTAAAAGATCAAAAAGGATTAGACGAAATTTATGCGAGGTGTCACCTTCATATTTGGCGATGACTTTCATCAGTTCTTCCTGTGATACCCTAGAGGAACATACTTCAAGGCTGATTAAAAACGTCTAATTTTAGGAGCCCTTCACATTCTCTGCATCTTAAGAATAACGATATAAGAGCCAGTTTAGAAAATGGAGGTAAGCATTACTAGAGCGTTTTATTACAAGTAATTAACGGGAAATGCATGGAAAGGGATATCTTATCAAAATAGATGAGGTGAGAAATTCTCTCTAAATGGTTCGATCTTCAATGTTTATCCTGAAACCAAGACTATTTGTCAAAAACGTACACTTGGATGTGCAAGAGTATTATAGTTACAGGTTTTGAGAACAACACTGTGAATCCTTCACATGAATTCCTTAGTTTCCTTAACTCTTCATCTTCATGCTTTTAAAATAAGATGCGATATCCCCATAATTTTGTTGCGCAACTTTAATTTGCCCAATCTATGCAATGGAATTGGATCTCAATTAACTTCACTAATTAATAATAGTGCTTACAGCTCCTGCAGCAGATCAGTTGACTCATATTTCTTGCATCCCTATGGTCCCTGCAAATTTCCTTTTCCAATTTTAGTGATTAAAACTTCCAATGAAAATTTCTTATGCCATCACCGAAATCTGAAGTTCAGACGTACAACTATACGATACGTAGTACAACGTTACATACAAAAAGATTGCATTGTTTAGTGGGAATTATATGTTGGTCCTTCTTGATCAGGAAATGAGGTAAATCCATTTGTTTAAAAAGTCATAAAACGAAACAAAACATGTTACTTACTATTAAATTAAACAAGATCGGAACTGGCAGCTGTTATGTATATATATAGTTTGTTCGTGGTTTAATGACTTTCATGGAACTGCAAAAAAGGTTTTTAAACAAAACGCGTTTCTAAACAGAACTTTTGATACAATTGAAAACATTTTTTTTCTTAACATTATGTTTTTTTATGTTTTAAATAAAAATTTTTAAATAATTTGGCATTGTTTTACACGGATACACATTTTAATTATCATTAACCATTTTTTTTACTTCTTCATGTAGAATGAGCTTTCATTGATAAAATTTAAACTGTGCAAGTAGAAAGTTTTTCCCTATGTCGATGTCTTGTATTGAGCTTCTTATTTCTTTCATTTTACTAAAATTCTTTAAAAGTTTCAAAGCTAAAAGTTTTTGTTTAGGAGGCTTTGACATTGCATGTGATTCCTAGATCTTTTGGCCTCAACTTCTGTGTTAATTTAGCTAAAAAGAAATTAAAACACGAATTTGTAAAACCAAAAAGGATGAATCGGCAAATGGGAATGTGTGAGAATCCCAACTATCCTGTCAAATGCTCAGATAAAGTATAGCATTTTCCTTTTCTTTTCACTTTAAAATTAAACTATTTAATTCTGTCAATAATACACCATTTTGATGCACACATGTCCTTCGGTAAATAGCAGTAAAAATCAGCCAAGAGCAATTATTTTTGAAATGCATAGTATGTCAATTTTAATAGAGGTATTTTATTTCTTTAAGTGTAGAATGTTTTCACTACTTGAGTATAACTGGGAGTAAATACAGACTGTAACGAATTCTCTCTAAAATAATTGAAATCCTAGATTTTCTTTAAAAGAAAAAAAATCATTATGTTACCTTTTGAGGAATAGCAGTCACACCTTAAGACGATGCTTTTAACGTAAAACGATGAAACCGATCCTAAATGTGATACGCAGAAAAACTGAATTGGTAGTAGTTGTATTGAGGTTTACTTGTGCACTGCAGTTTATTTGAATTTATGCATTAAATTTTATATATATAAATTGAAATCTTCATAGTGGGTCACTTTTGCTCCAATTAGAAAAGGTACCACGAAAGAAAGGAAACTAATAGCTAGTAGTTCCTTTCTGATATTATTTGTAGCGTCAAGTGGGGGAAATACCCACTATATATATATATATATATATATATATATATATATATATATATATATATATATATATATATATATATATATATATATATATATATATATATATATATATATATATATTGTTACAAATCCTGTAAATAGTAATTATTGTAGCAACGTAACCTGTAAATAGTTTCCCGTAATGAATATACAACCCCTTTTCATTCGGCTAACGTATGCGACCCCCTATTTTCTTTTCTTTTCATTGATAAAATTTGATAACGGTCTACGCATTTCGCGAAGAGGTAAGAATGTTGTGGAAAATTCTTTTCGGTGTATATAAGCCGTTAGCGATAGATAAACAGTTTAGTTTCGATTGAGGATTTCGAACTGAGAGTGTGTATTTGCTCTGTTTATAGCGAGGCATTTTGCTGTGTTGTTTTCGTATTTGGAAGTAAATACGTGTGTAAACGTTGAGTTTACGGTGTTGTGTGATAATTGCTTAATTGCTGATGTATAATTTAGCAGTTGTTGGCGATCTTTCCTGTACATAGTGTAAATAAAATTTCCTGTGTTTTTATCAAGAACTGTGTTTTTATTTCAAGAAAGTGGAAGTCGCACCGAATCCGTTACAATTTGGCGCCCAACGTGGGGCTACTTCAGGACTTTCTTGCAGTAAGTGTGACTTTGGACATTTTTTCATAAAAACTTTTTAAATTTGGACTTTAATTTTATGGTGATTACTCGCGCAATGGATGAACAATTAAAATAACTGCTTGATGCAATCAACTCTGTGAAGAGTGATATGGCGGCTAATCAAGAACAATTAAAAAATGATATGGCGGCTAATCAAGAACAATGGAAAAGTGATTTAATGGTGCTGAAAAAGGATTTAGCTTCTAACCAAGAGGAAATTAAAAACGACCTTACTTCGGTAAAGACTGTGATGGAAAATAAATTTAATGAGATAGAGCATCGAGTTGATGCTTTTGATGAAAAATTTGAAACAGTAGAAAACCGTATCGCAACAGTTGAGAATCATGTGGATGAGAAAATTAAAGACATGGAAAGGAGATTGGCGACCGCGGAAAGCAGCTCTGTACAGTTTTGCACTCCCACATCTGTTGCTCGACCGTGCATTAAACTGGCCACATTTGATGGGAAAAGTTCGTGGCAGGTGTACAAAACCCAATTCATGATAGTGGCGGAAGCGAACGGATGGGACTCTGCTACCAAGGCCTGCCATCTTGCAGCATCCCTGAGAGGTGACGCAGCGGACATTCTTCAGACCCTTCCGGACAGCCAGCGCCTGGATTTCGCCGCCCTCACATCTGCGTTGGAGCTTCGCTTCGGTGAGAAGTGCCAGAAAGATTTCAGCTGACTCCAGTTGAAGTCCCGTTTCCAGAAAACCGGGGAAACCCTGCAAGAGCTAGCGGCGGACGTCGAGAGACTGTCTCATCTTGCTTTTTGCGACTGTCCTGCGGATGTTCGAGACAACCTGGCACTCAACTACTACATCGACGGGGTTCGAGATCCGGAAATCCAGAAAGCTCTACGGATGGCGGATGTCAAAGACCTGAATTCTGCCGTTGTGTATGCGATGAGATACGAGGCCGCCCAAGAAGCAACCTGTGTGGATCGCCATCTAATCCGGACTCAGGAAGCTGATGAGTCTGATTCCAGGTCGTCCCACCTCGCTGAACTTGAGAGACAACTCGGTGACTTGACAAGACATTTGAGCAGCATAACAGCCCAAAAGAAACAAGAGCAGAAGTGCTGGAAATGCGGTAGTGAAGGACACCTGCGAAGGAGTTGTCCGGCTCGCCAAGCTACGCGAGGGAAGGAAATCACCACCACTAAAGCTCTGCAGATTTCCTCTTCTAGTGTACATTATGATCGGTTAGCCCCATACTATGGCCATAGTTCATGAGTATTACGTACACAACCATGATTGATAACATAAAAATTGTAGATAATTTTTGCTTTTAATGTTTAGTAATATTTCTTGTTATTATTGGGGTTTTCTGTATCTGTTAGTTATTAATTAATGTGTATATTTGTAAACTTGTGATAGAAGTTTGGCACCCTTTCTGGGGATTGTACTGCCCGGGACGTGCAGTCCTTAGGAAGGGGGCAATGTTACAAATCCTGTAAATAGTAATTATTGTAGCAACGTAACCTGTAAATAGGTTCCCGTAATGAATATACAACCCCTTTTCATTCGGCTAAAGTATGCGACCCCCTATTTTCTTTTCTTTTCATTGATAAAATTTGATAACGGTCTACGCATTTCGCGAAGAGGTAAGAATGTTGTGGAAAATTATTTTCGGTGTATATAAGCCGTTAGCGATGGATAAACAGTTTAGTTTCGATTGAGGATTTCGAACTGAGAGTGTGTATTTGCTCTGTATATAGCGAGGCATTTCGCTGTGTTGTTTTCGTATTTGGAAGTAAATACGTGTGTAAACGTTGAGTTTACGGTGTTGTGTGATAATTGCTTAATTGCTGATGAATAATTTAGCAGTTGTTGACGATCTTTCCTGTACATAGTGTAAATAAAATTTCCTGTGTTTTTATCAAGAACTGTGTTTTCATTTCAAGAAAGTGGAAGTCGCACCGAATCCGTTACAATATATATATATATATATATATATATATATATATATATATATATATATATATATATATATATATATATATATATATATATATATATATATATATATATATATATATATATATATATATATATATATATATATATATATATATATATATATCCAAAATCAGTTTGATTAAAATGAAAAACCAACGTAAACGAAGCACAAATGTTCATGACAATGCAGCATATAAGCTTTTTTTAATTCTACAATGGAGCATTTTCATCAGTGTAGAAAAATTCTAAAAAGGTAAAAACAGTTTGTACTAGACTCATTAATTAATTCTGAAGAATTTCAGGCATTTTTCTCCAGCAAAAGGACTATTTTGGCAACGAAAAAAAAAAAAAAAATCTTGGCAAAAACAAGGTTTAATAAAATTTAAGAAACAACATAAGCCATGTTATTGAATATTGAAAATGTTAATTCTTCTCTCTCAAAAACACTTGAAAAATATAATCCCAGAAAAATCCAGATAAGCCTCGTTTTCTCTTCATAGTAAATAAAAGTAAGGCTTCAAAGAAATTATAGAAGGAAATCTGTGGTGGGTCTGCGTCAAGATCTCTATGCACCTACTTCCTTGAAATTCTGTACAAAATTACTTCGAGCCCCGTGAGTGTGCACCTGGGGTTTTATTTTTAAAATTCGAATTAGTTTCGTTGTAATTACACATAGAGCTCGTTAATAAATTAAATTTATCACTTTATGCATATTCTGTAATTTAATTTATTACTATGTCCCTCAAGTCCTCCCCCAAACAAAAAGAAAAATTGATACTGTATAAATTGTATAAACTGTACGTGTACGTAGAACTTTTTTTGGGCGGGAGGGGGGTGACGCCAAAAATTACCGCTCCTGTTGTCACCTGTGCTAGCTACGCCACTGTACACATGTATATTTTTTTCATAACTCTATATGCAATATTGTGTCGGTAGAAAAAGTTCGCCAAATTTAAAATATGTGTTTTTATATTTATTTATCAAAACAAGAAAACTAATTAATTAGTACGTAAATAATACTTATAAAATTTATTTCCAAAATCTTCCTGATTTCAAATCAGCTACAAACTATTAATTAATTACATACCCTATCACTTATCTAGTCATTCCAAAAACTTCGTATGTTATAAAAGACAAGCGAAACTACCTTACTGAAGGGAAATGCCTCAAAATTAGGAGAATTAATGTTTTTAGCAAAGTACGCGCTGATTCCCATCAAAGTAAGTCTTGGTTAATTACCTATGCACTTGAAATTATCCGAGATCTCCAAGCAAAACTTCTCGCTTTCCCTTTCATAACAGGCAGGCAAATTAATTACACGTTTCTATTTCCAGTGTCTTTTGAGAACTCTTCATATCTGTCCCCATTTTACTAGAGGAAATTTCATGACGGTAAGACAAGAGATTTTCTCTTTTTTGACATGAATGCAAGATAAATTACGAAGGCGTTTTAAGGAATCTTGTATAAATCACGAATTGAATTTCAAAGCCGGTTTGCTGAAGCTTACAAACAAGAGATAAATATTACTTATATGATAGATAAATTTAATTAGCAACTACAATCAAAATGTAGCATTTTTTTGTAAATTTATGGTTTAAATACTTAGTTTCTGAGTTTGGGTTTTTATTCATGCATTTTTTAGTTGTTTGGTGGAGTTTGATCCGTTACATTTAATAAATGTATCTTTATATTTCAAATGAAATACTTTCAATGAAGACATTCATTATGACATGGTTCAATATTTGTTAGCAATATGAATATTTATTATCTGAGCAGTTGCTTGAGACATTACTAAAATTCATTACAATCGTATGCACCCAAACCTATTTTTGAGCGGTGGATAGGGATCCCATTAAAAATAATCGCATGAAAAATCGTCCGAAACTTCACCAGAAATTATAAAAAATAGTTTTGCTAACACAGTTAAAAAACCATAATGCAGTGGATAGAGATTGCATAAAGGGTGCCTCACGTAAGAAAGATCCTAAAAACTTACGAAAAAGCTAAGAATTGCTGCTTTAAATAAAATCAAAATAATCGAAGGGATGATAAGTTTGCTGAATCGTCAGACAAACTTTCCCGAATAAGGACATTTTAAGAAGGTCAAAGTGACCTCCCTTCGGCGTGAGCCCCTGTCGTCACCTGAAGATACTACCTTGCACTAGTTTTACAAATAACAAATAATTTTGTCAATTGAGTCTCAATCTGATTGAAATTTTCATACACCGCACCAAAAAAAAAAAAAAAAAAAAAGAATACACAAAAACAGGTTTGAGTGTAATCTATTTTTGTCGTAACTATGACAAACAGATTTTTTTTTTATTCCTTTTACGAAGTAAAGGAAGTATTGCATTCGGGAAAAAAATTTCACCCAAAATAAGCCCTAATTTCCATTTTGATCGCCCCCAAACGAATATTGAGGTTTTTTTTTTTTTTTTTTTTAACTCGACCACACGTGGATAGATGCCTAAGAACATATAGACACACCAAATATCTATTTTGACGATCCCCGAATTAATTACCACGAATATTCTCGTGACGTCTGTATGTACGTATGTATGTATGTATGTGCGTATGTATCTCGCATAACTCAAAAACAGTATGTCCTAGAAAGTAAAAACTTCGTACATAGACCCCTAGTGGTTGTCTAGTTGTGCACCTCCCCCTTATGGTTGCATTCGGATTTTCTAAAAATTTCAATGCAAACTCAAGTGGTGTTATAATTCGGTAAACACTTGGCAATTATATCGCCAAGCTTTTGGTCGATAAGTTTTTTCACCAATTTGACGACAAATTTGGTGTTTTTTTAAACTTCCTTTTACAAAAAAGGAAGTATTGCATTCGCGAAAAGATTTTCACTCAAAAATCGGTCTTAATTTCCATTTTGCTCACCCCCGAGTGAATGTTGAGTTTTTTTCCGACCCGACCACAAGCCTAGGAATGCACAGACACCAAGAATATTCATTTTGACGATCTCCGAGTTAATTACAACGAGTGTTCTCGTGACGTCCGTATGTACGTATATATGTGCGTATGTATCTCACATAACACAAAAACGGTATGACCTAGAATGTTGAAATTTGGCACGTAGACTCCTAGTGGGGTTTAGTTGTGCACCTTCTCTTTTGGTTGCATTCAGATGTTCCTAAGGGGTCTTTTACACCTTTTGGGAGAAATTATTGTTAATTTCAATGCTAACTCGAATGGTGTTACAATTTGTCAAACACTTGGCGATATATCGTCAAGCTTTCAGCAAAGTTCAAGTTTTGTCGTCAACTTGGTGAAAAATTTGGCGATTTTTTTTAAATTTTTAAATCTGGTTTTAATTTGGCCAATGCTGGCATTGGCCAAATTAAAAGCACATTTAAAGAGTTAACTACTGAATCACATTAAAATTGCCAATATTGGGAAAATCTGTGTAAAACGGTTTTTTGCTTCGGTTCGCAAGCTACTAGGGGTGAAAATATTTAGGGTTTCCTTTCCCTCCAAGGCGCTATTATCATTAAATTGGCGTAAAAGGAAGTTATGTGATGCACACATAAGCTCGTTTTAATTTGGTTTTATTTTGGACACTATTGGCGATTTTTTTTAGAGTTAACCATTGAAGTACATTAAAATTTTCAATATTTGGAAATATAATCTGTATTAAACTCACACTAAAATCGACCTAAATTTCCATTTTATTCACCCGGGAATGAATGTTGAGTTTTTTTTTTTTTTTTTTCGACTCGACCACACGTGGATAAGCGCCTAGGAACGTATAGACACGTGAAATATCCATTTTGACGATTTCCGAGTTAATTAAACTGCGTTTTCTCGTGACGTCTGTATGTACGTATGTGCGTACGTATGCCGCATAACTCAAGAACGGTACGTCCTAGAAAGTTGAAACTTGGTACGTAGACTCCTAGTGAGGTCTAGTTGTGCACCTCCTATTTTGATTGCATTCTGGTGTTTCTAAAAGAATCTTTTGCCCCTTTTTAGGGGGAAATCATTTTTTAATTTTTAAGTAAACTCAAGTGGTTTTATAATTTGGCGGACACTTGGCGATATATCGCCAGTCTTTTGGTCGCTAAGTTTTGTCACCAACTTGGCGACAAATTTGGCGATTTTTTTTTAAAAATCTGATTTTAATTTGGTCACTGTTTGTGATATTTAGAAAGTAAACTATTGAATCACATTAAATCTGCCTTTAATAGAAAAATGACATTAAATTGGAGTAAAAGGAAGTCATGTGATCCACACATCAGGTCGTTTTTGATTCAGTTCGCAAAAACCTTGAGGGTTCGCAATAAACAATAAAATATTGAAAGTGTTTTTTTTTTGTTTTGCTTACTCCGAAGCATGTATTATCATTAAACTCGCGTAAAAGGCAGTCACGTGATGCATACATCAGCTCGTTTTCTCTTGCTGTAAAAATATACAGTGGCTCCCAAAAGTCTTCGTACACCTACGACTTTCAACGAAATAGGCCCCAATCAATTGGTTAGAATTAATATTTCGGAATAGGTATTTAATTATAAGATCTATGATCAATGTTTAACAAAACTACATGAAACGTTTTTAAAAAATATTGAAACTTAATTTTTTAAAAATCAAAAATCAAAAAGTGCCGGAAATTTTATCTCACAAAAGTCTTCGTACACTTTATAAAATGTCTGTATGTTATTGAATAATCTAACTTTTGATTAAGTTATTAATTAGTAGAATATCATACAGTATTCATAACACTTGTTAAACGTCTGCGAATAGATTTTATTCTTTTCCTTTCTTTTTTTTTGCGTAATTTCTGAGTAAGTGTTCTACCACACTTTGAATCTTACTGTTTCTAGCTCTATTTTCGTTTTAAAGCCCTATTTTCGTAATCTAACCTCCAGATATCTCTAAATACGTTACATTAAGTTAAAATCTGGAGATTTGGGGGGTATTTTCTAAACTTAAGGACAATTTTCGTGGCACTAGATGCAAATGTTGAAAACCGTGTGCTTCTTATCGTTGTCTTGATAAAAAAAACAAAGTTGTTTCCAATAACCAAATTTTTGGCTAAGAGTTTAAAATTGGTTTTTAAAATATTTAAAGGAACAGCATGATTCATTATTTCATCAAAAAATTACAAACTACCAAGTCCTGATGCTGATATGCACCCTCACACTAGAACACCTCCACCGTCCTGATTAACTGATCCAAATAAGTTCTTAAGAATAAGTGCCTAATTTTTTCTTCTACTTACAGTTATACAACAATTTAATCAAAAATGTTAAATTAATTTTTATCTGTAAGTAAGACGTGATTCTAAAACGTTTTTAGCTTATTTATAATTGATTTTGCGACGAAAAGCGTAAGCTTTCTGTTTTTGGTACGATCAAGAAAATTTCTGCGGAAAGAGGTCCCATTTAATCCAGCTAATCAGAGAACTTGACGAACAATTTTAGGTAAAAATTAAGCGTAATATGTTTCATTTAACTCTGCAGAAACGTTTACAGCACTCAAATGTGTATTTTTCATAATTTTTTTAACTTTAAATCTCCAATCACGTTTTGTTAACTTTGCCAGTTGACCTTTTCTTACCTTGTTTTCGGTCCGATTCCTTTCTTTAAAGCATTTTATCAAGCACTTTACTATACAAAGAAATAAATTAACTAATTTAGAGACATTTCAAACCAATTTACCACTACTGTGGGAAAAAAATTGAAATTTTGAATGGTGTTTGCGGTTTTTTACGAATACCAGCCATTTTACACTAATAAGCACAATATTAAGGAATAAATAAACAAAAAATTAAAGCCAAATGACTTAAAAGGATCGACACAATGCAAAAATATTAATAAAACGGCATATGATAATTTTAATCATAAATTTATTCGAAAATATTTGAGTGTATGATGACTTTTGTGGCGTGTTATTTCTCTGTATCTTCGTTTTCTGACTCATTTCAAAAAGAAGATGCGTCAATATTTTGAAAAAACCAATAGGTTGTATTTAGAATGATATAGGAATGATGTGAAAAAATATTGGACTTCATATTCAAATTCAGTTTCGCGTTATTTTGGTTTTACTAAAAAATTTCAAAGTGTACGAACACTTTTGGGAGCCACTGTATGTTCTTTCCGTACTGTATGTACAATGAATGAATATTAGAAAATGCACTTGATTATAAAAAGTTATGCATTTTATTTAACATACAATTTTTTCTCTAACTAACCATTTTATCTTAATTCCAATCTTTATCTATATCTATTGCCACTCCTAAAACAGTATTTAATTGGCAAATTATGGTCATTGTTATAACAGTTACAACATCTAAAACCTACACAGTATGTAAACCGGAAGAAATATTGGTAGGAAAGATTTAAGCAGTCTATTAGGATTAAACTGGTTCAAACGTTAATGAAATTGAATTTTTATGGAGAAGAAAAAATTATTTATTACGATTTTTCTTTAATTTTAATTAAGATATACGTTGGTACAGCAATATAAAATACATTCACATCAAGAATGCAATTTGAGAAAGACGGACTTGAACTTATAAGCAGTTTCAAATGGCAATTTAATAAAGTACACAAATTCTCCTGCTGGGAAACAATTTTGTAAATAAAAAATTTCAAAGGCGCATGTTATAGGTGCCCGATAGCGGGAAAAAACATCTTCGAATTAAACTCGTCAACCATGCGAAAGCTGCCCAAATAATATAAAAAATATTTCGGAAATACAGAGGAGATTTCATCAAAATGAGCTTATAAATGAATAAACGTCCTTGCGAGTTAAATATTCTTTATTTTTGCACTGAAATCAGGGTTTTTAGTAAACCCGAAACATGTAAAGTATAATTGATGTTTGTGATTCGTTAACGTTTTTATTATATTTGTTACTTTTCACACAAAGGTTTCTTTTATATATCTCTAGCTTTGAACTGTTAGAAAAATAAAAGTCCTGTTTTTTATTTATTTATTTATTTATTTTTTTTTTTTTGGTAATAAAAACGATGAATTTAACGGTAAGAAAAAATAAATTTGCTAATCTATTCTGTGACAATTTTTATGGTTATTTATACCCCTTTTTGGGACAATGAACAAAAGATTTGATAAAGCGAATTGTGAAACCCCCCCCCCCCTTAAAAAAGACGAACAGAATACAAACTTCAAACTTTATTTCTATATATTTCAAACAGAACGGAAATCAGGAAAAAACGACATTTTTTCTGTGTATTTGCTAATTTATATTGGGAGCCAAAAACGTATTTCGAAGAAAAAGGAAATTTCCTTTTAATCCCGAAACTTGTAGTGCATACAGTATTTTACAGATGTGTTTTTAACGAAATTGATTTTATCTTTTAGTCTACGTTTTCTCTCTTTTACTCTTAGAGTAAATGACTAGTTATTGGCATGTTAAGATTTTTTAAAATTTGGATTGCTTTTATACCGTGATGATACTTTTAGTTTATATAAGAAACTAATTATCACTGTGTTAAAATTTAAAAACTGAATTTTTATGTATATATATATATATATATATATATATATATATATATATATATATATATATATATATTAGGGTGGTCCTTATTATTTTTGAAGTTGCAGATATTTTACGCGACGCCCCCTCAATTTGTTCCATTATACAAATAAATGATCCTTGCAAAATTTTAAGTCAATCCATGAATATTAACACGTGCCCCTAGGGCCCCCTTTTTTGAGTTTCGAAGAAAAAATTGCAGATTTTCTCATTTTTATGCAAAAATATTCTAACGTTTTATATTTAAAGTAGTTTTGAACCTCAATAGGTGGTGCTACTTCCAGACTGACCATTCTCTCACTTTCATTATGTAAAATTTAACATGTTACAGAGGGTACATGTACACCAATGGCCTTGGGTCAAGCGTACCGCTTTTCTACGCTTGTTCCAACCAAGCGGCAGGGGAACGTTTCCTCCCACCAAGATAAAAACAAGGGATTCTATAGGCCATTAATGAATGATCTTTGACAACAACAAATTGCCTCCTCCAGGCTTTTGGTGTGTTGATTTACAAAATTTCCTGTGTATGTAATAGGTGTGGCACATAGAGTCGCAAGGTTTTAATGCTATAAATATAAGTAATTGCAATTATATTTTAACTCGCTGTTCTTTAGTTATAAACATACCTAAATACTTATGCAATTTTTAATTTTTAAAGTATAAATTTCGAAAAATCCTCGATTACTCCTAACATAAAAATATACTGTATTTTACATAACTAAAATATAAGTTTAAAAAAATCCAGATCGGAACAATGTAGAAATATATAAATTAATTTTCTTCTATTTCAGTACGTAGTCCTTTATTATAATCAAATTATTGCGATTCACAAGATTTAGAAACCGAAATGGGCATCTATCCTAACCTGTTGAACTTTTGTTTTCTACAGCTGGTCTACCACAATGCAAAAAAAGCTTGCCAACTATTGATATCATCTCGCCTTTCATCACTGTTAGACAAATGCCATATTAGGGATAAAGATGTTGTTCATTTATTTACAGCCTATGTAGATGCAGTAAATTTAAATCCAAATGACCTAGTGATCAATGGTACATTCGTCAATAGAGCGTGATAAAATCTTCGAGAGGTAAAATTAAATTTCATAATTTTAAATTTAGATTTTGTAGTTTTTCACGAAGATACAAATCTACATTCAGATGTAACTGGAAAAAGAACGCCGACAGGATTACCGTGATAGCTTCAAGTCCTAATATTGAACAGCTACTCGGAATTCCGTAGGAATTCCTTTTTTAGTTGTATATGATATCTTAGATGACAGCTCTTTATTGCTAACTGCTCTAGCTGTAGTGTTTGATACAACGGCTTGCAATACCAACCGTATAAATTGTGCATGCAATTTTTTAGAGCAAAAACTGAACGGTGATATATTACGTTTGGATTGCCATCATCATGCACTTGAAATCGTACTGCAGAGTGTGTCCTTAAAGAAGTTCTTGCCTTTCTTAGTCCTAGATCAGATATTCTGTTATTTAAGCGCTTCAAAACTTTGTGGAAAGATCTCCATCATTCAGAACTTATAAGATTTCAATCAAGTGCACATATCACTTAAATTCTAAAAGACGAAGTTGATGGCATATCATTGTTCGTAAAAAGCGGAATTGAGAAAGATTACAGAGAATTTTCGTAACTTGTAATAATATTTCCTGGTGAATTTCCACCTACAGGAATATGTTTTCGGCAACCTGGAGCTTATCCCTGAGCCACATGGATGTCAAAAGGAATTTTTGTTTGAAAATTTTTATATTTTGGAAACAATTTAAATTGACCTTACATGAAAAAAAAAGCCCTTCAAAGCTTTTTTACAATTAAATGCTGTATGAAGATATGGTTTTTCGCAGCAACCCAATCGAGGTTCCTTTGAATAATATAATATGTCCTAAAAACTAGCAGCGTACAAAATGATGACAAACATGCAGCAGAAGCAGTGATTGGAAAATTCATAAATCATTTATGGTATTTAGGGGATAAACTAGTAGCTTTGTCGGTAATAGATGAAGGAATTAACTTTGAAGATATGAAATGACTAGTCCAAAAAATGTTTGAATAAGGAAGACGTGTCTGATGACTGTTTAACAAATTTCAGATAACAGTAGATGATTTGGAATACTTTTTTTTTAAAGATCTTCCTCTTAATTGAATCAATTACGAGCCAATAAAACTGTTTGGATAAGTTACAAATACTTAAAGATATTTTCCTATTTGATCCTGATTTACGGCAAAATGAAGGAAGCTATTTAAAGGGAAGAGAGATTGTTAAAATACTGAAAATTTTGAATGATACAATTGAAAGAGAAGCACAATTAATCGAAGAATTTCACAACTAATTTACCAAATATGAGTCACAAAAACAATTGATTTTACAGTCCGTCTAACACTATCGGGAAAAAATACACACTATTGAGATACATTGAGAAAAGCGTACGATTAAGGAACGTTTCTAAAGCATTATTTCATTCTTATTCAACGTGACATCTTTAGATGATATAATGTAATTGAAAAGATTAATTTTAGTGCTACCTCACTGTAAAATATTTTGAAAATCTAGGAGAAACGATGTACTGGGTCTGAAGTAAAAACTCGTAGATTTGTGAGAAAATTATCAAAAGTGTTAAAATTCAACGGCCTAGGGGCACGTGTTATTATTGACCGATCGAGTTCAAATTTTGCACACGTTACTTTTTATTATAGTGGCACAAAACTAGGGGGCGTCACTTGTTGAATTCCGAAAAAAGAATTTTCCCATATAAATAAGGACCACCCTAATATATATATATATATATATATATATATATATATATATATATATATATATATATATATATATATATATATATATATATATATATATATATAGTAGTTATCAGGTAGTCAGTCAGGTAGTCTTCAAAATAATGAAAATAATGGAAACATCTGTGAAAAAGTGACATCTTTGAGTGCGCTTCGTACGTAATAAAGAATAAAACTAGATTTCTGGTTTATTTCCTAATTAGCAATGTATATATTCTGGTAATACTCCATGGCTTAGTTGAAGTTCTGGAAGTCAATTTTTTTTTTGAGGCGAGTGAAAAGTCAAATCTCTCAAATTTAAAAAAAGGCCAAATTGTTGGAGCACGTCTAGCTAGAGCAAGTGTAACTGAAACATCTTCACGTTTTTGCGCTTCTAGAGGTACAGTATCTAAAGTCATGACAACTTACACAGAACGCAGTGAGACAGCACGGTAAAGCATAATAGTGAACGGAAAGAGAAGCTCAGTGAAAGAGACCGACTGATATTGAAGCAGATTGTAAGATCTAAAAAGTGAATCACAGCATCAAAAGCGACCACAGAACTCACTTACCAGTGTGAGTGATTAGAGTTAAAAGGAACCATTATAAACAGAATATTTACGGCAGAGTAGCGATTCCCAAAATACTTGTCACATATATTAATGCTGAACGTCATCTAAAGTGGTGCTACACTCACAGATTTTGGTTGATTGATGAGTGGAAGATTGTGATATAGTCTGAAGAAGTGATTTTAACTGTTTTCACTACTACAGGACAGGTACATGTTTGGAAGACACCAGCACAATCGAATGATCGTGATTCTCTCCTTACAACTTTCAAGCATGGAGGAGGATCTGTCATGATATGGGCAGATTTGTCGGTATTTTTCACTAGAACAGTAAAACTCTGAAAAAGAAAAAAAAAGATCAGTGGGGACAAGTATAGCGACGGCGGACAAGTATATCTGACCAGATCCATCCTATGATGCAAACATTTTTTTCAGAAAGAGATGAAATTTTCCAAAATGATAATGCACTTATCCATGCAGCGGGACTTCTCCCATCATGGTTTGATGAACACGAGGATGCAGTTGAACATGTGCCTTGGGCAGCACTGTCACCTGACCTTATTTTAATGAAATCGTTTTGGTCTATTATGGAGCAATCGAGACGATATCCATGTCCTTCACCAGTACTCGCTCAAAACTTTCACAATATCTCTATGAAGAATGGTATACAATTTCGCTGAACGCCATTAAACACTTGTATGAATCGATGTCTCGGCGGGTCCAAGCTGCATTAGATGTCAAAGGCGGTCCTACGCCATACTAATAAAGAATTTCTTATAAATCTTCTCTATTATTTTTATGACTACCTATATATATATATATATATATATATATATATATATATATATATATATATATATATATATATATATATATATATATATATATATATATATATATATATATATATATATATATATATATATATCCCGATTATCCGCGGAATAGGGTGGCACCGCGGTAACCCCGGATAAGCCGAATAACAGGTAAAAAACGATACTTAGTGAATGCAACAGATAAAAAGTATTAATGACACTCACACATTAATTCAAATTACAACTAAAAACATTGCTACTAACATTAGTTGCATCTACTATCATTGAATATAAAAAATATCTAAAAGCGAACAACAACACAATCACACTATCCGACCGCGCCGATAATCGGGGGAACAATGTAAATATATATATAAATATATATATATATATATATATATATATATATATATATATATATATATATATATATATATATATATATATATATATATATATATATATATATATATATATACAACAAGATTATTATCCACTTTCAAAACGCTGTAAAAATAAAACCACTGGTCAGAATGACGTCAAACTTCAACGGAATATTTTCGAAGAAGGGGGGGAACTTGATGGCAAAAGATTAACAAATAGTTGGAATTTTTAGCAATAGATGGTGCTGTAAGCATCATAATTTAATAGTGGTCAACTACAAATGACAAATAAATCATAAAATATTGCCTAAGGTGTAAACTATACGTTGAAACACCGTACTACTCAGCGTGCACGAGTGTATTGGTGTGATACTGTTAGATAAGTAAGCATATCCAACACGGAAAGATCATATCACATTGGATGGGAAAAATTGGTTTTTAACTGTCCGGAAACCGCATAAAAAGCATCAGTAAAAATCAAATAGGTCTTTAATTTTCGTGAAACTGGCGCAGAAGATGTTCAATATAATGTACCCCGTTTTCTGTAACTAGTTGAAATCGAGAAACAGCATGTTCCACGACTGATTGGAATGTTTCCGTGGTCGCGTTTATAATGTGTTGCGCAATGCATGCCTTCAACTCAGCAAAGTTTGCAATCGGAGTACTGAACACAACAGTTTTCAGGTAGCCCCATATTCAGAAGTCACACGGGTTGAGATCAGGTGATGAGGACAGCCAGGTCTTTCATTGAGACTGTCATAGTGAACTTCTCAGATGCAAAATGAGGAAAAAAAAAACGTGGATTTAGCGTTTTTATAACAATTTCAATGAGTCGGGTGCATGGCAGTTGTTTTTATTTACATATTCTGACACTTGCAGTGCCATCTATTGCTAAAAATTATAGCTATTTATTTTTCTTTTGCCATACGTTTTCCCCTTCTTCGATAATATTCCGTTGAAATTTGAGGTCATTCTGACCAGTGGTTTTATTTTTTACAGTGTTTTGAAAGAGGAACTTTAATTATAATCACCCTGTATATATAATACATATACGAGGTTGTTTTTTTTTTCAAGGGCCGATCGATCGCGAAATGAAGACTACAAAGACAATAAAAACTTTTATTCGGAATATGTACTTGTACATATACCTTCCAACTACTTCCAGACGTAGTCGCCTAGTCGCCGTTTCGATTAATACATTTCTCGTTGCGTGGTACCAATTTTTCGATACTCTCGTCATAGAGGGCAGCCGCCTGTGCTTTCAGCCAATGCTGGTCTGCAGCCAAACGTCTGTCCGCCTAGTCAGTGTTTCAAGTGACCAAAAGACAGTAATCAGAAGGCGGCATGTCGGGGCTGTCTGGGGGTACAAGCGCTTCCTTCCCTGGCCTTCTGCATCATAAAATCCCGTAGAGCCTGCATCATGAAAGCCCGTACGGCCTGCTTCAATGTTTCTGCACCATTAGCGCACTTTGCTGCCACTCATGAAAGTTGGACCGCACACAATACTCACTCGTCGATGAACTTCGGTTGCATCCTTCAGCATTAAGAAATCGAACTAGAGCACGCACTTCATACTTGGCGGGAGACACAATTGTTTGAGGCATGGTTCCTCGCTCACTGCGTGCTCCGAAATAATCACAGCGACCTGGTGCACTGCACAATCTTACTTGAGAGACTGCGCAACAAATTTACTTACAATGTCATCGGCTTGACTTTTTGATTTTCACTCCGCGATCGATCAGACCTTGAACAAAAAAATAACCCTCGTGTATAATATTTAAAAAGGCAGAAAAATGTAGGTATGTAAACGAATAAAAGATCACAAACAAACATTATAAGAGCAAACAAGCTGCTTCTTCGTCAGTGGATGGGAGCAGCATACCCTAAGCATAGCCCATTGAGCTATAACACTTAGAGGAGAGAGAACTTCCCATTCTTCTACACTGAGGATCACGGTTTGAACTTCAAGCGACTTTTTCAAAACCAATTGCATTATAATACATCTTATTTAATGGCAAAAGACCGCTTCTTTTGCCACAACGATTTGAACATATTAAGAATTTGAAAAGTGCATGGCAAAAGAGTTTACATGATAAAACTTGAGTTTAAATGTTAAAAGTGTGATTCTTTTGCCATACTCGCTTGGACAAAAAACGGACCGATTAGCTCGCTCTCCTCTTGGTGTTACAGCTCAATGGCAGAGCCTCACAGGTTTCAGAACGCGTCGCAAGTCAGCAAGTAAACCAAATAATATCATTATAAACCAAAGGTTGCAATAGATACAGAACCAATATTTGTGAAAGTATAACGCAAAAATTGTTTTAAATATAGAACAATGTTTTTTAAAACAATTCACAATACAATTTGAAAAATGACAAGATAATATCAATTTAAATTTAATTCAACTAAAAATAGCATCAGTTGAATAAAATTTTTCAAAGCATTTTGCTGAACATTGTTTTCATTATTTATAGCAATATCCAAAAAAAAATAGTGTTGCTATCATCTTCATTTGCATAACTTAAGTTTACCCAAACCGGATAAAATATTTTTTATATTCTTCAGTAAAGTTAGAATTCAGAACTAAAATGTCATTGATATATCGAAAAATGTTCACTCTTATTAGAGCTGATAACATAATTATATTCATAAAAAAAATAATTTTAAATTTGAATTTATATGACAAACGAAACAATTTTAATTTCAATACTTTCTCTATATCTTACCGGCATAGTAAATTGCATAGACGAGTTTTCATCAACATCATCATCGGACATCATACATTTTACTGCAGATAAAAATTTGTGTTTAGAAGAAATGTGGTAGGGGTGTTTTTGAAAAATGCCTATTTTGAGAATCCACGAATAGCGTTCCTCAAATATCTATTACAAACTGGGTATTAACAATCCACGACAATTTTGCGCATAACTGGATGGGTGCCCATAATTAGTGATTAACCCTACTATGTTTTTTTCATTGCTAACAATATTGGGTCTTCTCTCATTATGATTTACTGCATATGATTTCCCTAAAAGAAAGGTAAAAGTTTAAAGGCGGGTGAGAGCAGGGAGGGGTATCATGCCAATTTGTAGCAGAGTTGAAAACAATAATAAACTTTCAAAAAGTTGCTTAAAACGTTGGAATTAACTTTTTTTCAATTTTCAAAATCGTCCTTAATTTTCTCATAATGTTCAAAATTAGTGCAAAATTAAAAGAAAAATAGTCAGTACTATATTTTGTTAGTATTTTATTGTAACGAATTTTGATTAACTGAAGAATAGAGGTTTCAAAGTAATTTTTGCATTGTGCATTCAAATTCTAAAGTGTGATTGTATGTGTCGTTTTTGAGTGTCCAAAACTACTTTATGCAAAAAAATCCACGTTTGTTGATTGTGTTTAAATATTGCACAAATGACAAATAAATAAATAAATAAATAAAAAAGCTAATGTGTGCATCACATGACTTCCTTTTACTCCAATTTAATGTCATTTCCCCATTATTAGCCATTTTAATTTGATTCAATTGTTTACTCTCTAAATATTACCAACAGTGTACAAATTGAAACCAAATTTTAAAAAAAAGCCAAATTCGTGGCCAAGTTGGCGATTAAAAGCCTGGCGATAAATCGCCAAGTGTCCGACAAATTATAACACAACTTGAGTTTACATCAAAATTAACAATGATTTCTCCCCAAAAAGGGGCAAAAGACCCCCTTATAAACATCCGAATGCAACCAAAAAAAGATGTGCACAACTAGACCCCACTAGAAGTCTAAGTACCAAATTTCAAGTTTCTAGGACATTTCATTCTTGAGCTATGCGACATACGTACGCACATACACACATACATACCTACATACAGACGTCAAGAAAAAACTCGTTGTAATTAACTCGGGGGTCGTCAAAATGGATATTTCGGGTGTCTATACGTTCCTAGGCATATATCCACGCGTGATTGGGTCGAAAAAAAAACTTAACATTCATTCGGGGGTGAGAAAAATGGAAATTGAGGCCGTTTTTTGAGTGAAAATTTTTTCGCGAATAAAATACTTCCTTTTTTGTAAAAGGAAGTAAAAATGTTGCGTAAAATACGCTTTGAGTGATCTGTCACAATACACTATATGACCAAAAGTATTGGAACACAATTAACATTTTTACAGTTTTCTTGAGAAATAATAGACCAATTGCTCTGTACTTTTTCCCCGTAAAATGTGTAATCCAGCTATGATTTTGCAATAAAAATTAAGTCTACTGTTCATTTAGGAAACCGGCAACAAATTGAGAAAACAAAAAAAAGGATTTTAATCATCCTTCATTGTAAATAGTTGCACATAAGCTGTAAATTTCATAAATAAGTGAACAAGCTATATAGAATTTTTTATATTTTTTTGAAAGTATGTCTTATACCAGTAGATTCGTTAGCATTTCTTTCAAAAATACAAATTTTATTTGAAGATTTTTGACTTATAACTTGCGGAGTTTTCCGTCAAACGTTACTAAACTTTCAGAATATTTGACAGAAAACAAGAAAAACATAATAATAAAATTTAAAGTTGGGGAAAATTTGATGAAATATGAACGTTTAAAGCAACTGAATTTTCACTGCACAATTGCAAAAGAAAGCAATTTATAATCTTCATAATCCAAAGCTCAGATAGATCCTGCAACTTATGATAAAATTCCAATTCGATATCTTTAAAATTTAAAAATTTTAGCGATCTTATGAGCCGAATTTCAATTATTCTTGGATAGGCGTCAACTCATGAGGGATCGGTCGCAAAAAATGTTTTTTCATTAGTCAATTTGCATGATAACAGGAAAGTGTTGCCAGTTTGCGACGACCCTTTACAATTCGTCATCTAGCCATGAGTTATTGAAATTCGGCACATTGAATCGTTGATAACTTTTAAAATTTTTAAGATATCGAGCTGGAACTTGATCGCGAATTGCAGAATTTATCTGGACTTTGGATTATAAAAGTTATAAATTGATGTTTTTCGCGCATGCGCATTGTAAATTTATTTGCTTTAACCGATCATTTCATCAAATTTTTAATATTAACTTCAAATTTGTATCTCTTGTACGCTGTCAAATATTTTGAAAGTTTGGTAACGTTTGACGGAAAACTCCGCGTGTTATGAGCCGAAAACCTTCAGATAAAATTTGTATTTTTGAAAAAAAAAAAAACGCTTACATGTCCTTGGGTATTAGAGAGACTTTCACGAAAATAAATTCTAGAAAGTTTGTTGACGTATTTCCAAAATGTACAGCTTATTTGCAGCTTTTTGCAATAAAGGATGATCAACAACCTTTTTTGTCTTCTCACTTTGTTGCTGGTCCCCTAAATGAATACAAGACTTTATTTTCATTTGAAAATCACATCTGGAGTACAACTTTTATGGGGAAAAATTACAGAGCGATTGGTCAATTATTTCGCGAGAAATCAGTAAAAATGTTAATTTTTGAAAGTGTCCCAGTACGTTTGCTCATACAGTATATGTGCCCACGTGAACGTGGAAAATTGCAGGCGGTCAAGTTGAAACGATTTTATCTAAATGAATCTAGCTGGAGAGAAAGGAAATAGCAATGGGATTTTGATTAATGATTTTTATAATGTCACTACTGCCTTAATAATTTACTGCATTTTCTAAATTAAAGATGATAGGAAACAAAAAGTTTCTATGAAAACAGCGGGAAAAAAGACAAAAAAAAAGTGTTTTCATTTCGTCCGGAAATGTAATAGAAAAATGATAAGCTCAAAATTAAGTTGTAAAATGTTGTGCATAAACCAGACATTTGCCTTCCCATCACATCGGTGGTCAGATAGTACTTAGATAAAAGCATTATTTTAATTACAACTAAACCGTTTTCAAAACTGAAACAAACCTTTTTTTACAAGATTAAGAGCTCATTTCCGTTAGCTTTAGAATCCTACAATCAGTTTGAGTTTTCAAGCTCATTTAAATATGCAAAATTACAACTATCATCATCACCACTGGCTCAACAACCCATTGTATGACCTGGCCTTTCCCATAAATTTCTTCCAGTTGAATCCATTGTTTGCCTGACTTTTCCAATTATATAAGCGCATTTTTATAGGGCATTTACTGTACTTGAGACTCTTCTCAAAGGACTAATATAAGTTATCTTGATGACTTTAAAGACATTTGTTGAGTAAAGAAAAGGAAACTTTATTGAATGTATGTAATATTTAAATAATATAGATCTGTAGAATATATATATATATATATATATATATATATATATATATATATAGAAAAGTCTAACGCAATCAACAATTGTCACTCAGAATATCTCAAACGAACAATTTAAAATAAGTTTCATCCTGGCTTTAGTACAATACATCATTATTTTTAAAGCTAATTTGATCACCATAACCCACAGCAAAATGTCACCCTTTCCGTTTGAAGAATTCTCTTTGGGACAAAACAATAAATCAGTAAATGCAAGAGCGAAAGAATGATAAGTAAAAAAGGAAATTTCCAAAGGATGATACACATATCGATTTGTAGCCACTGTCAATCCATCTTAATAACACAGAAGGAAGGACGTGTCAGTTCCACAGAAAAATTACTTTACATACAATGGAAGGCAGTTAAAATGTACCTAGCCCTTAGAGATATTTTAACCTCTTCTTTAAATAGATGGTAGAGTTAGGAAAAAAAGTAGCGTTGCCATACTGCACGTCCTAAATAATGTCCTTTTCACCGATGTTAGGGAGAGAATACATGATCCTCGTGTAGTTCGGCAAAATGATTTATCATGTGGGAAATTTTCCATATTTGCATTAGCATTAGTAGCTGCTTTCTTTTCTTTTATATTCATGAGCTACTAAAATGCATCAAGTCTGTGATTTATGGTGAAAGAGAACAATAAAAGGCGAAGGATTTTTCATAAGTGTAATGGATAATCAAATAGTGGTTTACGTTTTTAAAATTAAGGAAGAAGGTAGGCCTTTAAAGTATTGATGATTTGATGAACCGCAAGATTATTTAACATTATCATATGAGGAATTAAAAGCAAGGTGTCCAAGAGTAAAATGATGGTTCTCTAAACTCACTAAAACTTCAAAATTTTCAACTTGGTAATTGCTGTTATTGCAAATTTAAGCATCCATGTGAACATTTTTTTTCTTCTTTTCTTTATTTTTCAAACGATATTATCAATTTCTCAAATACAAAAAAGTCCCCTTGCATTAAAAAAATGTTTCTTTACTTTCTGGTGTTTAGAAAAAAAAATGTCTTCAGTGGTGCACTTTTGCCCCAATAAAAGAAGAGGGCACATGAGAATACACTTCAGAAAGACAATGACCAGGACTAAAAAATGAAGGAAAAACATTAAATTTTAGTGAAAAACGCTTTAATCTGAAACATATACGTAGCTATTGGTCACAGTGAAGGGTTTGTAACCCATACTGTCAGTTTAAATTTCACAGTAGCTGTGTCATTAGTTTTGAAAATATTTTTCCAAGCTATATAACTTTACTTATTGTCAAATCTTGAATTTCGTAGCATGTTCTGATCACTGGATAGATCAAGCAAAAAAACGTGTAAGAGTACATAGTGCAAACAATATTTTATTGTGTAAAAGTTATTCATATTTTTTATTGCATTTAAGCTTCAGACATAATTAAATTAAAAGTAAATTACTATGTCATTTTTTTTTTAATTTCAGTTTTTTTTAAATAAATATTTGTTGTCTTTTTATTTCCTGTAAGTATTATTATCACACTAAATTGTTGACCAACTATTTAGTAACAAAAATATTTTTAAAAATTTAAAAATAATATAAATATTTATGAAATAATAATAATTAACAATACATTTACGAACTAATTGTTGAAACATAAAAATTTTAAATATTTACAGATTTTTAAAACTTATTATATTCTACACTACTATTGAAATTGCGGAGAGAAACACGTTTACTGTTAACATGTGCCCCTAGATGTTGTGTGCACAAGTTGTCCATCATCAACCTTAGAACTAACTCGCAAAATATAAAGAACTCTTAGTTTAATTTTAAAAAATAATAAATACTACCATGAATTTACTTAAACGTTCATATAATGTTTTGCATTAGTTATGTTTAGCTTATTAGTTAGTTTAAAATATGTTTTAATGTAAAAAAAAACAGTGATAAAATTATGGTACAACAGCTGCTAAATTAAACAAGTTATTCATCTACTTAAATCTTACCTGGTAGGGTGAAGTCGTAACCCAGGCCTAGAAAACCATTATCTTTTAAAAAGTCATAAACCTCCAGAGGCGAGGTGTCGAAATTGTCCCTACACTGGCCGACGCAGTCCAGGATGTGATCTGGAGAGTCTTGATGATTAAGGCATTTGGGTCAAATAGGGAAGGTCTTGGTGCATTAGAATACTTAAGGCACTTAATGTGACCGCTAGCCAGCCATGAAAGACAAGCATGTGTACGTTTACTCCTATCAATGGTGTTGGATAGGAATACGCCATATTTGGTCCCCAGGTGACAATCACTTGAAGGAGGCAAGAACCAAACCTTTTAATGAAGAAAGTACAAAAGTACAAAAAAAAAATGGCACCACAGAAACATAAAAGGGCTCATTCTCTAAAAGTTTGACAAGAGGTTGGATTGGTACTGCCATAACTTGCTTTTTTTTTACATTTTTCAAGCTTTGTTTGCTTGAAGTAACTTTAGTAAAAAATACTATATTTATATTTGTCCTGTGTTCACACGAGCCCCTTTTTCGCTACACACCACACAGAACAAAGAACATCCATCTTGTTGAGCGTACTACTCTCAACAATCTTCTCTTTACTTCTGATCAAGTCCTATTCTTCATCAACCAACCCCTCCCCACATTGCCTTCTATATAAAATAGGGAAAATATTTTTGTAACAATTTAATAATGTGTGCTTGCGTGTTTCAGATCAAATGGTTAGTTTATTATTAGATTCTAGTTAAAAACCACGAACATAAAATAATTGAATAGAATTTTCTCAATTCTTTTGCACTAGAAAAATTTTATAAACTAATATTTTAAGATTTACACAGACATTTTTGAATTCAAAAACTTTTTCCAAAGATGTGCTCAGTTTACTTTGACACCGTAATTGGTTTTCTTGCTTAATGTTTAAAAAAGTTTGAGAATACAAACGGCAAATGATTAAGAAAGTCTAGCTCTCATGTTTTTGTACATATCATAAAATTACTGTGTTAAAAGCAATATAAGTCATGAAAAATTAGCCATTCGAAACATCAAAGTATTAAAATCTTCACGCAAGCTATTTTACAGCACTGAAACATCATAGCGCTAATACTAAATTAATCGTTTGGAGGATCAATGTGTCTTCTAAATTACAGTTGAAAACCCGTTGAGACTACGAAATCAAATATTCTAACCATGATATAATGATGATATTTAAAAAATGCCAAAAAAAAAAAACTCCCCTCTCTGAATTAACGTCTTAAGCTTCTCTATGATGGTAACTAAAAAAATTGGCTAATGTTATAATTAAGCTTGGCAGGAGTAGACACCATGGGGATAAATGTTTGTCAAGGGATTAAAAAATCGATTTAACGTAATTAATCGCTTAGCTCTTAAAAGGCTCAAGGGAAGTTGTACTTTTCCATCATGTGGTTTGTCTTGGAGTTTAAGTTAATTAATTAAAGATTACTTAATAAGTTGTTATGGATCTTTCTCAGAATGTCTTTTTTTTAATCATAAGACGAAAGTTTTTATGACGGTTTTTTGGCTTGTGGCTTGATATAATGTGTCATTTTGGCGACAGCTTCTCACCTTTTTTTGATAGACAATGAAGTGTTTTTATTTGCTTACGGTGTAGCTATGAGATTTTTATTTTTAATATACTTTTTTTTGCACTGACTTGCATTTTTTTATACTACAGTTAAGTTATTTTTAATTTGGGGAAAAGGAACCGTTAAATAGCTTGTATACCAGCGAATGAGAATCCTTGATCTAAGCAGCTTTTGCTACGAAATGTATATTGCACCTTGAAATTAATAGAGTAAAAAGTGCGATAATAACATCAAGACTTACACAATGCGATATCATTTAACCAATTTTGACTGACTACTAACGCTTCTCAGCTGTACTATACATATCAGAATGAATTGCAAAGCATTTGTTTTTTTAAAATAGCTATGTAATCTAGTTACCAGAGCAAAAAAAAAAAAAAAAAGACATGCATCAAAGAAATATTAAATTATTTTAAACTTAAGAGGAAAGAACGCATACGATTGAAATGCACTAGAGAAATAACGGAAAAGTTGGCAATTATGTAAGAGTTATTACTGAATTTTCAAACGGTAAGATACATTCATTTGTACAAATTATATCATCAAAAATATATCATATTTTATGCAAATAACTCTCGAGTTTTGCTATTCCATGTTTAAATGTAAAACACGGAAGCATAACTTCTATAGCAGGCAATATACAAGTGGGTGCAGTGGCACCCTGGGGTACCGCAGGGAGAGGTGAGGAGTGCCGCCAAAAGCATACGATGTCGATATACAGGGTGTAACAGTACAGCGTTTACATACTTTCAGGACAGATAAAGTACACATAGACGATGGGTAATCACATAGCAATGCATGGTTGGAAACGCTTTCCTGATGCGATAGTGACGGAAAAAAAAAAAAAAAAAGACAAGAAACAAATAAGACGAAAAGATATGTTTGGTATTTTTAATACAGTAAAAATGCTGGTAGTTTTTTGTCTGGTGTACACGATAGACGTTCTTACGTAAACCAAAGACGGTGCATGCGCACACGCGGTTTTTGTTGCCGCACTATCTTTTACGCTCGATCTTCAATGCGCCGGAGATTTGAGGCATGCATCACGGCGCGGGGTCGTAATTTCGAACACCTACTTTGATGTCGATCGTTGACTCTTTCATGACCTTTTTTCTTAGTTTTTTGCTGTACTAAGGATAATAAACATGTGTTCTCTTCTTGTTCCTGTCTTGTCGTTTTGGTAATTTGTGTCGTCAGTACCGCGCCAGGAAAGCGTTTCCGACCAGTCATTTCCTTTGGATTTCCCATCATCTAGGTGTACTCTATCTGCCATGAAAGTCTCTAAACGCTGTACTGTTACACCCTGTATACATACGCACGTATATACAATAGAGATTGACTGAGTAGATTGAGAAAATTTTAATTCTTCAAAGGATGCGAGAGTCAGAAAAGTTGGAAGCAACTGTTCTAAAGGATTAAAAGAAAAATCATTCTTTTCTCAAACATTTTCTTTTTTGCAACTTCGTTCTTCAAAAGGGGGTTAATACTCTGCATGTCACGTTTCTTTTTTGCAATTTTTTAAACACCTTACTCTGTCCTAGTGCATCATATGGTCATAGTTTTCGTTTATTGGGGAAAAGGCTCGAGTGCACAGAAATTTCCCTTCTGAACACTAAAATGTTTATTAGTTGTTAATATCGCCTATTTTGCTTCCTTTTCAAATGACTAAATTACCTTGTAAATTTATGCTTTCATATGAAACCATGGACATGACAAACTGAAAGTATATCTTTACCCGTAAGGTGTTTACATTTTCTTTCTAAAGATGTTTGAGAAGATTTTTGGGAGGTTATGCTACCAGCAGCGTAAACGTCATGACGTTAGCAAAAGGGCAATGACTTAAAAATAATATTAAGGTATTGCAACAGAGCTTATTGTTTAGTATTTTTAGTACAATAGAGTTTCGTAATTTTAGCTTTCGATAACCCGGACAAATACTAAAAACTCGACCACAAAATGACAGGACGGAAGAAAAACTCGTAAGAGCATTTCCAATAATCGGAAATTCACAAGCATTGCCAGTTTCCTTTCCAAGTCAAACTCCGTTTTCTAAACCCTACTATACATGGTAATTGCAAATGATTCATGCATTTTTGAAATCCCATGTATTTAAAAAACTAAGTGCCATTCCATTTCAGATCAGGCAGGGTCTGTAAAATAAATATCACCGATGTTTTTGAAAAAAAAAATACTGTAGTTACAACAGAAGGGACGAATGAAATATCCCAAAAGAATTTTGCAAGATTTTTTTTTCTTCAGTTACAGTCAACTAAAATTCTGCACAAAATCGGCCATTTTGG
The DNA here is from genome assembly GCF_026930045.1 of Uloborus diversus. Taxonomy (NCBI): domain Eukaryota; kingdom Metazoa; phylum Arthropoda; class Arachnida; order Araneae; family Uloboridae; genus Uloborus; species Uloborus diversus. Next base: position 40,475,823 of record NC_072731.1, read on the forward strand.
ACAAAAACAGCAAAACACTTCATTTAAAACGGACACTATTTCAAAAGTATTTAAACTATTTAAGTAATTATTTTTTTAAAATAAATAAGGACCCATATATCCTCTAGACATCGTTTTGTAAGATTTAGTTAGTTTTTTGATAAAGAAAAAATATTTGTTTCGAAAATACTGATTTTTTACCGATTTTATGTTTTTTTTTCTCTATGATTTTTTTTACTAAACGGAGATGGCAGTCTAAAGGTCTTATATCATAGTTTCATAGCATATTTTATTATAATGATTAGATACAAACAGCCGTGGAAATAAAATTTGAAATTTTGAAAATTTTCAAAAGTTGGCGATTTTTAAAGTGAGATTACTCAACCCCCCCTTTTTTTAAATCCAAGAATTGGCTCATTTGAACCCCTTTTATTGCTTAAATAGTGGATACTAGGCGGGGACCTAAAAGTAACCGGATTTTTGTTCTAAAATATTTATTTATTAGTTTATTTACAAAATTTCTTTTCTCTCTCTCAAAGTGTTTGCCCTTAGATGAAATACTCTAGTTAATTCCTTTTTCTCTCTGTTAGAAGCTCCCCTGGAACTCTTTAGCTTTGACCATGTTCAGTGCCCGTTGCGAAGCAGTTTTTACATTCTCTACATCATCAAAACACTTCGATTTCAGAATTTTTTTCATCTTCGGAAACAGAAAAAGGTCACATGGGGCTAAGTCTGGTGAATACGGCGATCGAAGAACGATTAGCCACCCCTGAGAGGCCAAGTAGCGGTTAATAGTGAAGGCTAAGCGTACGGGAGCGTTATCATGGTGAAGGAACCATTCTTCTGATCGCCCGCGCGAGCACCAACTCACTCTTGTTTCTTCTTAAGTTTCGTCAATCGTAAAACGATGACTCCCGTTGATTTTTTGGCCGATTTTTTCAGCGTTTTTATCATTTCGAGACGTTGAAGGGCGCTCAGAACTAGCATTATCTTCAACACTCATGCTACCACGTTTAAAGTGCCCAAACCACTCGAAAACTTGTGTACGACTCATAGCATTGTCCTTGAAAACTTGTTGAAGCATTTTGGTAAGCTATTTCATTGCCGACTCTTCAAGCAGGAAGATATATTTCAAGCTTACTGTTTGTTCTTTCAAACTTGCCATAATGAATTCGCATGCGAAAAGCAACGATACCTAAGAAAACCAACACTACAATCAGACGTTATCAACTACACTGACGCCACTTGCACAGCTGGTTTGTACAGCTGGTTGTCTCTACTTGAGCCATCTAGCTGGAGAACACTCTACTACATCTAGGATTGGCATCGCGCCATTAGTCCGGTTTCCTTTGGGTCCCCTCTCGTATACATTGCATCCCGTATTTTTTCCCAGAGAATGTTTTACGTTTTTTTGAAAGTGATCTTATCGCCCACGGCATGCATGTAAAATAAATTATTTTAATGCTTAATATGTAGCTACAATAATGGTGTACTTTATCAGTTACAGCTAAAATCTTTCCTTTTTCTTGTTTCAATATTAGTTTATTTTGTCTCCAAAGTTATGCTTTCACCATTACTACATATGCCGCAACGAATCACATTTTTCTCTTTCAATTACAATTTTCAACTCAATTACATGCGAGGAGGAAACCCTCTAAGATAAAAGGGAAGAACAGTACAATTAATTTAAAACAATTAATTTTAATTTCGTGCTTTGGCTGTCATTGGAGACTGTTATTTCGGAATATTAGGATCCTATCTCATATGACTTCGTATAGGTATACTATATTCAAAACTCAAAACTGACCTATAGTTTAAGAATTTAAAAAGTCCACCTGTTTTATGAAAGAAGTAATCAATTGAAGACGATTGTAAGAGGTAACCAAAGAGATCACGCAAGGTAGCTATTATAGCAAGGGATCCAATTTCTAACGAAAGAAGTGCAGAAGCCCTACAGTCTTCAGAAGTTATTTTAATGCTTAAGTGGCCTGAATTTGGTCAAAAATACAAAAATTTGAGTGAAATAAACAAGAAACTATGGGAGCTCATCTCGTATAACAATTAGGTCCTGACAAGGGCGCACAGTGGTGCCAGAGTGGAAAAAATTCGATTTTCGAAAGCGCTTATTTCAATTATCTGGTGCATGATTCTCACACTATATAATATACAGGATATAGGAACGGCATGATTTTTTCCGCTGTATCGAGGGTAATCCCATTAATTTAAGCCCAAAGTCAGAATTATGTAAGTTTGACCGAATTCCACCCTACTCAAGATGTGTGATAAAAAAGTGTAAAAGAGTTAGAAAAAAAAATAATCAACTTTTTCCCCTGTTCTACGATGGTCAATTAAACCACTCATCAGTCAAACAGTGCAAAAAATATTACAGCGCTTTACAACGTTATAAGTTACGAATTTTAAATTAGCATTGAGAACAGCTAAGATAACAAAAAAAGCTCCGGCTTCCTCCGCGATGGGGAAGGTTATTTATCAAACTAGGGGTGCTTGAGTAAACATTAGAACACAAATCACCTGCCTTTATCTGCCTATCCAATCATAACACAGAAAAGAAAGGAAAGGGTTAGAGAACGTATTTGTTTGTTGCAATATTTTGTTAATAGAATTGGCTCAGACAAAACATTTCCCCACGTTAAAACCTTTTTTATTTGAGTTCAGTCTAGTTGCTAACGTTGTCTAGTCATGAGCTCTATCAAAATTAAATACCGTGATTTGTGTGAGTGCTTGTGGAGTGGTACAAATTTCGACGTATTCCTTCGACAAAATCACATTGAACTTGACGAAGGAAACATTTCTTTAATGCTGACAGCTCTTAGCAAGAGTTTCTTGCCTCATTTTAATAAAAAAAAAAAAAAGATAAAGTAAATCGAGACCGGAGGAGGTTCAAAAAAGTGTTCAGCGAGTGGATGGAAAATGAATACGTTTTCAACAGAGCAGGAATCTACAGGATGCGTTGGGAGACCAAGTAAAGACATTGATGATTCTCGTGAACGAAGCAAAAAGAATAAAATACGTAAACTTCAAGCATCGTACTAACAAAGCTTGATTAACGCAGCTGCGACACATGAAAAGCACGATAAACCCAGAGCTTTGTCAGCCGATCAAGCATTAGCAATATTTCTCCAGGCCAATCTGACAAAATATCAGTACGAGGTGATTCGACAAACACTAAAAGACCTTGTATGCCATGTTTTTCCAAGTTATAAAAAATTAATCATCTCAAAGAAGCAATGCTACCCTGATAATATGTTAATTAGTGAAACATCTGCAGCTGTCCCTTTGCAGAATTTGCTTGACCATACAGCTAAACGAATTCTGGAAACAAAACCCCTAGAAGAACTAAAAAAATTAAATGAACATGAATTAATATTAACAACGAAATGGGGATTCGACGGTGCCTCAGGTCAAAGTGAATTTGCCCAAAAATATTCGATCAGCAATAACGAAATAAATGACTCGAATTTATTCATGATGTCCATAGTTCCTCTGAAGCTCACAATTCCAATTCATGTTGATCAAAATGGATCGATTTGGGAAAACGGCCGACCATCTTCAACAAGACATTGCAGGCCTTGAGATACAGCTTCCATAAAGAGACACTTGATTTGGCACGAGATGAAAAAAAAAAAAAGGGTTGAAGAAGAAATAGAGAAGTTGAAAATTACCCAAGTTGTGATCGGCATTAATGTCATCCGTATTCGACACACGTTGGTGATGACAATGTTGGACGGCAAGGTAGCTCACGCCATCACAAATACAAAGTCTGCAAGTGCCTGCTACAAATGCAATGCTTTACCTTCGGAAATGAACGACTTAGCAAAAATCCAACAGAAACCTCTTAATGTGAATGCTCTCGAATTCGGTATCTCTCCATTACACGCCAGAATTATGTGTATGGAATACATCCTTCACATTGCATACAACGAAAAATTCGAAAAATGGAGGACTACAAAAGACACAAGAGATATGCACGAAAACGAAAAGAAATGTATTCAACAAGAGTTTCTTGAGAAAGTCGGCATCAAAGTGGACTTGGTTAAACAGGGTTGCGGATCTTCAAATAATGGGAGCACAGTCAGACGTTTTTTCAATGATTGCAAGGTCACAAGTGTAATAACAGGAGTTGGTGAAATTCTAATCCACCGGATCGCTACCATTCTGGAAGTCATAAGCAGCAATGCAATGATTGACCCAGAGAAATTCCGACTATTCTAAAAAGAAACAGCAGAGCTGGCCATTGAGAAGTGGTCATGGTACTACATGCCATCCACAGTACAAGATTTCGTTGCACGGTGTTGAAATAGTGCAGAAGTCAATTCTCCCAGTCAGGATATTGTCGGAAGAGGCACAAGAAAGTAGAAATAAATATTGCAAGGCATTCAGGATCACCAACTTACGGAAAATATCTCGTATATCCACCATCGAAGACGTGTTCCACAAGCTACTGGAGACTTCGGATCCTTTTATCACGAACATGAGACCCGAACCAAAGAAAAAGGATCTTGAAATCAGTGAGGCAGCTAAGGAACTGTTAATCTAATTTCCTTGTATTTGAATTGGTAATGTATTCTTTCAATTTAAACAACTATTGACTAAGAATCTCAAACTTTATTATTTTTAAAATTCTCCAGGTCTTTAAGCTTCCTTGAAGGAATCATTTTAAGCAATATTTAATTTAAATATAAGCTCAAAATACTTGTTGCAACTTGTTTTTATGAGTACAACCTGTTTCGGAAATTAATATATATATATATATATATATATATATATATATATATATATATATATATATATATATATATATATATATATATATATATATATATATATATATATATCCAATAGTCTTTCATTTCTTAATTAGTTATTTAATTTCAAAATGTCAATAAAAACAGTTGAACTTTATGTATTTTGTTGTTCTTTTTTGAATGAGACCGGCCCCAGCTTTCTATGTTAACCCGTTCGCGAGATATTGAATTTTTTCCACTTTTTGGCCATTCGGCCCCACTGTGGGGCGCCCATATAGGGGGCAAGTGGGACCTCAAGCCCAACCCCTTAGAAATCAGAACTCTCTTGCTTTCAGTACTTTTTCTTTGCAAAAGCGTAAAAACATTTCTCCTCCTGCCATTAATGAATAATTTATTAAAAATGTTAACCTTTATTAACTCTAATCTGTACTGAAATTGATTTCTATGGGGAAAATATCCTGCTAAACCATGTGGATAATATCTGAACCCTCCCCCCTTAAACTCATTTCAAAAATCGCTAGAACATCTTCAAAATTCCAAATTTTATTTACATGACTGTATGCATTAAGGATTATAATAAAATATGCTATGGACTAAGGATTATAATAAAATATGCTATGAAACTATTATATATAAGAGCTTTAGACTACCATCTCTGTTTAGTAAAAAATAAATAAAAACATGGAGGAAAAAAATCGATAAAAAAGCAGTTTATCGCCACGAAAATGTTTTTTTCCTTTATCAAAAAACCTAACAAAATCTTCAAAAATGATGTCTAGAGGATATATGGGTCCTTATTTATTTTTTGAAAAAAGATTTATTCAAATAGGTTAAAAACTTTTGAAATAGAGTGTCCATTTCAAATGGAGTGTTTTGCTGGTTTTTTCCAAAATGGCCGATTTTTGTGCAAAATTTGAGTAGGCGGTTACTGAAGAAAAAAAAATTCTTGCAAAATCCTTTTGGGATATTTCATACATCCCTTTGTTGTAACTACTCTACTTTTCTTTTTCAAAAAAAAAAAAAAAAAAAAAAAAACAAAACAAGAAGTTCTGTCTAGAACTAGATGAGCCTACTTTCCCGTATACCCATACTACTTTCTAGTACCTGATCAATATTCTCAAAAATAGCTAAAATCGCAAATTTTTTCAAACATATTTTTAAAATACTTTAAGCTGATTTCTAGGAATAAAATATTCCCCACTCATCTAAAAAAAAATTTATGCGTAAAAAAAAGCAGCAACTTTTAAACAAAGCAGCTAATACACTTTTTTCCATTAAAAAAAAATCTTTAACAGCTTTCAAAACGAGAAAATAGTAATTAAAATTAATCAGCTCATTAAAATAAATACATCATATCAGAAAAAAAAAATCGTTTCTTTTCCCTTGTTGCCAAAAAACATTTTTTTTTAAATGAATTAATGCACTTACCAAAAAAAAAAAAAAAAAAAAAAACAATAAAATGTCAACTTAAAGAAATAATTTTCTTTGTCAAAAAAAAAAAAAAAATATCACACACAAAAAATCGTCTGCTCATATCTTTATGCAGAAACATAAATGACTTCGAGTTTATTCGCCAAAAACTGAGTACCTAAATTGAAACTTCAGCGTAAAAATAAAAACAAGTCATGTCAACAATAATTATTTCACAGTTAAAACCATAGCTGCGGAGTCGGAGTCAATCTCATTTTGAGATAAAGGAGTCGGAGTCGAATATTTAAGAATCGGAGTCAGTCATTTGACCACCGTGTATAAATTTTTGCCAAAACTACGAAGTCAGAGTCAAAGTCGGGGAGTCGGAGTCCAATTAATTGTCGGGCACAGGAGTCGGAGTCGGAGTCAAGTGCCCCTAAATTCTCGGAGTCGAAGTCTGGAGTTTGACGTCAAGAGTTATTTCTCACAAAATTTGTTTGAAGTAAATCCGCCTTCAAGTACGGAATCTACATTGACTTTCAGTTTCCTCGTAGGCACTATTGTTAAGGGATTTGAACTGTTCAAAATTGAACGGAAAATTATTCAAATCAAAAAGATATTTTATATACAAGTTTTTCATCAAAATCTTTTTCCTACAAAGCTTGTTTGAAGCAAATTCACCTCACAGTTCGGAATTGCTTTGAATTTCCCCGTAGGCGCTAATGTTAAGTTTTTTTGAACTGTTCAAAATTGAACAAAAAATAGTTCAAATCAAAAAGTGAAATAAATTAATGAGGTGTCCTCGCCGAGATCTTTCGAACAAAAAAAAGTTTGTTCGAATCGGACTATTCATTCAAAATTTATTAGGGGGGGGGACAGACAGACAGACCGACAGACAGACCGACAGACATTTTTCCCCATCTCAATATCCTACTTTCCAATTTTTAATTTTTCAATATTTATTTAATTATTTTATTTATTTTTGACTTTTTTTTGTTTTTCACGATATTTTTAAGATGCATTAAGCCTTCTTTCATGCTTTTTTCTTCTTTTTCTGACTTTTACTGGGAAAGTAGGCTAAAAACGGTGATGGTCATATGACACTTTTCATACCTGCCTGACTGATTTCAAATGGAATGAGGCATCATATGTACATTCCCTATACAAATCCAGGTTACTGGTGTACTTCGGATCTCCATCAAATTTGGCAGGGAGGTACTTGGGCACCCGAAAAGGAACGTAGGGGGATTTTCACACTCCAAAAAAAAGAACCGAACCATTCGAATTTTAATTTTAGGACCCGAAAATGACATTAAATGACTTTTTCTACCCGAAATAATTAATCGACTAGTTAGATTTTGGTGCCATTCAAAAGTCCGCAAAAAGTACCCAAAAGTTTGATTTATTTCCTTCAAATTGCATTAAAAAGGCTGTTAAATCACCGGGAAAAATTACAAAAGCATCATTAAGCCTAATATTTACTAATAATAAAGCAGAAAGTCTCTCTGTTCGGAGGATGTCTGGATGTATGTCGGATGTCTGGATGTCTGTGACGCGCATAGCGCCTAAACCGTTCGGCCGATTTTCATGAAATTTGGCACAAAGTTAGTATGTAGCATGGGGGTGTGCACCTCGAAGCGATTTTTCAAAAATTCGATGTGGTTCTTTTTTTATTCCAATTATCCATAAATTACGAAATTATCATAACGTGGAACCGTAACATGGGCACAAGCCAATTGGCGGGATACGAAATTATCATAACGTGGAACTGTAACGTCGGTACAAGCCAATTAGCGAGAAAATTCATCATACATTATTTGTAAATATACAAGCGAACCAAAAGACCTTTAACTTTTCTATTACGGGCGAAGCCGTGCGGGTGCCACTAGTGGAATATAAATTTCATGCCGAAAATTTATCGTTTGCGCGATCTCATTTTAAATTAGCGTTCAGAAGGTTGCCACTATTTTTTTTCCTCGGTTGTGACTAAATAAAATTTTGTTTTCGTTTTCAGGTAAACATTTTCCTTTTGATCATTATTTGGCGATTTATCTTTTTTTTTTTTTTTTTTTTCAGGTTTTTAGTTACATTTGCGGAGGGTTGCGTTTAATTTCTCCGGGAACTTTTGATTTCCCGTTTTCTTTCTTTGAGAATGATTATTTTGACGGGAAATTTTGTAGTATTTTTTTTTCTCTAATTGAAGGATGATTGTTCATCATGTGTCACTTGACATAACTTTTATTTTCGAGGTAGAGCGTGCGAAACCGGGCAATGCAGGTAGTACTTTAATATAAAATATCTTTTGTAAACGAATGCATACTTGTGGAACTTTGAAATTATATTTCTCATTTTTTCCTTGTTCGAAAACTTAGCATTTAAATGAACTGTGCACTGTTAAAACCGGAGGAGCCAGATAGGTGCGATTTTCCGCCTTAGGGTGCAAAGACGGAGCCATAGAGAGTCACAGAGGCTAGGAAATATTGTTCCGATATCTTTTAGCACCTCAGTAGATGAAAGAAGGTAATGAAGAGCCATCAGCTCACGCAGTAGCCAATAGCGACTCTTTTCCTCCGCAAAGGTGCCTCGCTGGCACATGCGCTGTGTGGTCCGGCACAAGTTCAATTCAGCCACTTTAATGGCGGATGACGATGCAACAACGTAGTTGTTGTACATTAAATTTTCACATTGAATTGACAACTAAACTGGATTAAAATTCAACATTTCTGGGACAAACCTTCAAAACCTTGCGTAAGTACAGTCATTTAATCATGGTATAACATTTAAGGCTTTCCAACAGGCTTTTAGTGTTTTCAGAGTCGAGTTTCAACAAAGTAAACCGAGTACTACTTCTTGTTTATAGTTAACCGTTTTAACATAGTGATGTATGGCTTTTTCTATCATGTGTACTAATATATGCTGTTACTTCCTTGTCGCGTCAGCGGTCTCGCGGATTTTCCCCAAAATGTTTATTGTTAGCAATACGAAATAATTAATAAGTAACCGTTATGAAAATTTAGCGATGTAACTTAACTGCTACAGCAGATACACTAAATGTCTTTATCTTCTCGATAAAACAGCTGCGTAGACGTAGCAATGGAAAAAAAAAGACGCTTGGAAAAGAAATCTCTCTGTGTGTTTCATGCCATGACTCATTACGTAAAAATATTTCGTTTGTATTATTTCAAAAAAAAAAAAAAAAAGAATGCATTGTCTAGACGCGTTTATTATTTTTTTTCTAATTTCTGTTTCCAATGCTTTTTTATTATGTGGGATGCCAAAAATTTGTTTTGATTTTAATATCAAAAAAGTTCCTATTTAAAAAGGAAAAAAAAACGTGCTTTTTTAGATTACTTATGTTCAAATAGGACATTCAAATGTCGAACCATATGTATACGTATATTGTATACGTATTATATATGTATACGTATCAATATGTTACTCTTGATTAAAATATTTTGAACGTTTATGAAACGCCTGCAATTTATGAAACGATTTGATTTTTCCGTGATTGTAATATAACTGAAAAATTTGAATGTGTCCGTAAATTACCCATAGATGCCTACATTCTTAATTTTTGGTATTATGCTGTAGTAAATGTCAATATCCATTTAAAACTACATAGCAATTCAAGGGTTTTTATGAGAGTTAGAACTCGGATAGAGGAATTGAAGTCATGAACGCTTCTAAATTATGTTGGAAAGTCTGAAATGTGATCAAATGCCTTAAATGACAAATTTTAACCCAAAATCAATTCAATGTGAAAAACGTACCAAGACTTTGTATATCATAAACACAAACAATAAACACAATAATATTCAAAAATGCACACAATACGGGGGAGGGAGGGAAGACGATCTACTGTAGAAATCAGTAACGGTGCCATTTATCTCTCTAAAGGTTCCTTCTTTTCACCGCCGCTGTCTGTCTTTTAAAAGGTGCCCGTTTTTCACCCTAATAAAAGGTGCGATTTCGGCTCCGTATTGGGTGCCGCTGGTGAACAAGCGTTTCGCCTCTGAAAGGTACCGAACGCAACCTGTAGTTTTAACAGTGTGGTAGAAAGCTCCACAACTGTAATCAACTTTAATAAAATTTAAAATTATAAGGTATAAAAAATACTCGAATGGCTCCCATCTCTAAACTAGCGAAATCATAAAGGGGTTGCATACAAACCCAAACTTCATATTTGAAATTTTAATGCTTGTTTTTGGGTTTTATTCTTGTTGATGTTTGATTTGTATTACTTATTTAGAAAAGTAAACGTTTCCCTTTTTTTGTAGTCAATTGAAATCAATATTCTAAACTGATTTTAAAAATAAGAGCTAATAAAAATGTAATAGAATTTAAATTGGAAACATAAATAAATAAGCTTCTTTACATAAAAATGTGTAGACTAAGGCAGTTCAGTTGGTTCCAAAGCTAAAGTTAGAAAACACAGACGCATTAAGCTTTTGAACGCTTGGAGAAGATATCTCCATTATTTCACTAAGAAGCTGGGTACATACAGTTTTCTTCTTTATTCCTCAATAGCTACATTTTATTCTGTTCTATTTCTTCAGAAGGATCACTTGATTATCGAAAGTATAAAGAATCTTCTTTTATACGAACGCACTGAGAATAGAGAACAGCTAAAGTATTAAAGCGAAGAGGGGGGATGGGGTAGGGATTTTTCCTTTAGGGTGGCACCCCGTATTGATCTTCTACCAATGGCTATCCATCTTAATAAAATATAAAGGAGATAAGTTCCTGTAGAAGAAAATTGCTTTATATGCAGTAAGGCGCTGTTAAATGTTACATGTTTTTCGATGTTCATTCTCCCTTCGTATGCCAAGCCATAACTTTGGACGATCTGTTTATCTTTGAGAATAGGTGGTTGTACGGGGTGCATAAATTATGCAGTGTTTTGTATTACAACTCATGGGTACTTTTCCCATAATGGAAGTACGTATCCACTTTAGATTACGGCGATCTCTAAGTGCTACCGTGCTTGCAATAGTAATTTACGTCTTGAAATCTTGAAACTTACTACTTGAAAGTAAAATGTTTATATTTCTTAGGTGAAGATTTTTGGTTTAACAGGGTGCAAAATTGTTTAATAGCCAAATAGTATATTAAATTTGACAAATTTTTTGAATAACAAACAATACTTAATTACTATGACAACGTAATGCTGTTTAAACCATATAAATTATGCGTTTTCATACTAATATACATAATTCTTTTCCATCTGAAATCATGGGTTTTGATGACAAAAGTTAGATTATAGGTTGTGCACAATTGAAACTTAGTAGCCTAAAACAACTAAAGGTTAAATTTATGAATGTAATAGTCATATAGTTCATGCTTCTAAAAGTTTTTGTTTGATCCAAATGATTTCTTGATTTTAACCTGTAAAGGTTTAAATAGTTTCATAAACTCCTGCTCATATGTAAATATCTACTTTTTAAAACTTTTTAAAATGAACCGGAATATAAAATTTCGTTATTTTTTCTAACAAAAATCTTTATTTTTGTTTTGTGCTTAATTGAAGATGTAAATGCAATTGTTGTGAATATTTTTTTGACATCAAGTGTTCAAATGTCTAATATTATATCGATAAAAAGCAGCTATTTTGGGGGCAAAATGTTTGTGATAGCATTTTGGATATTAGCCACAACTTGCGAGGTTTTTCCCCTTAGAAAGCACTGTAGCAATCAAAACAAAGAAAATCAGATGGTGCAATGTCGGGAAGGAGTTTCCAGCGATTATCAACATAAAAATAAAGCGTTAAAAAACTTAGTTTTAAAAGGTTTAGATGCGTTTTTTTTTTTTTTTTTTTTTTTTTTTTGTTTTGTAAAATATCATTTATTGCAAGTTTGATCCTGAAACTACATTAAAGTTAAACTAACAGGAATCATTTATCAAGGTGTAGTAAAACACGTAAATTTCATAGAAAAGTCTAGACTTAATAATTTAATTTTACAATCTATAACTTTTCTTTATTTTTTTCTGCAAAACCTACATCGTAGTTTTCTGTTTACATCCAATCAACGTCTAGAAACTCTCAAAACGTTATTCAATTGAATTAACTAACTGTATTAGTACAAATCAGAAACAAATCTCTTCCCATTTCTGGAATATACTATTTTAGACAACCAGAATATCTATATTTCTCCGAAACCAAAGCATCTATTTATTATGATAATCTTCATCCTATATCGTTCTTCTAAGAAGCCGACAATTCTGTTATACATTAGCTTAACAGTGACCTTTATATAATGTCGACTAAAGCCGGAAATTCTTATCAGAAAGGGTCTTATTGCTAATTACTGAAAACAGATTAGCTTTTCCCGCTAGTAAAACTTGCTTAATCCTTCGGATATTCTTCAATTTTCATAACAAATTGTTAATGCACTGTTTGTGTCGAACAAAATGTTCTTGATTGTACGTGCCCAATGATGCCAATTATAGAGGGTGTCTTAAATTAATTTTCTGATTTTCGTCATTTTTTATTTCAATTGTTTAATTTGCTATGTACTACTTCAAATACTTTCAGAAAAACCACAGTGACAAAAAATGAAACTAATTTTACCGAATAAAAGATTTACGAAAATAATATTTTTAACCACATCAAATAATTTGTTTTCGTGCATACAAGACTATACCCTTGAATTTCTTTTGTTTCTTGCTTACGAATAATATCACGGTGTTTTCCAAATTTTAGTATCCATAAAACTCTCGAAAACGTATAAGAAATTTACGTAGAAATTTTCACTTTAAACAGCCTCATGCAGGATGAGTGAACGCGATGTAGTGATCTTGTAATATCTTAGAAGTTGTTTCGTCTGTCAGGGCAACGTCAAATTAGAGATTGAAAGCTTAACGCTGCCTAAAAAATACGTTGCTTACGTTTCGAGAAGAGTGAGCAAGACAGTAAGCCATACATTAATTTTGCGTTATAGAAAGTTTTAAATTAACTAGTGTAGAATACGAAAAATTCATTGATATTTTAAATGTGACTCTATAAAAATAACCGCTACACCAAGAAACAGTTTAATGTTTAGTGAAAACCATCATTATGTATAAAATCCGAAAGTTTTACACGGAATGAAAAAAAATAATTCGCAGCAGCAGACATGAGTTTGCAATTTATTTGCTCCGAAAAGGATCTGTTCCTCAAACTGTAACTTTGTGGGTGCCTCCTGTAATAAACCTCAAACTGTAATAAACAAAGGGGCATCATGTTCTTACATTTTTACAGTCAACAGCTTTGTTAGACCGTGCTAAGGGCCCCCTTCAAGTTCCGTAAATTTTCCATTTACAATATGTTTTTTTTCACTTTTCTCATATCGAACTCCTTTCTCCCTGGGCTTCTCTTGTTGCTTAGCTTCCCCCATTTGGGAGCCACGGATCCCCGCAAAAAAGCGACGGGCTCCCAAACTAAAATATTGACTCTGGTGGAGAAACTACAACTCGGTGTAGAGGAAGAATGTGTGAGAGATGTATTAACCACTCCGTGCTTAAATTTAGGAAATAAGTACAATAATTATATCGTACAACGGCATTATGGCAGCATTTATTCCTTTGTTTTGAAAACATATTTGTCTTAATAAAAGAGTTAAAAAACGTACATGCTAATGCTACATCAAATGACTTAAGTACCACCTATTGTTAAAGGTTTGAAAATGTATAACCACTTTAGCCGAATACAAGCTATTAGGGTAGAGGAAGCATGAACAAGTTACATATCCCAGGTACTGGACTGGTTTGATAAATTTTTGACGACTGAACGTAGGAAAATGAGAAACAACAACGTCAAAAAGCACAAATTGCATATTACTGCAGACACGTGTTTCGGCGTTGCGAGGAACGCTTATTTTCAATACAAAAGAAAAGAGCTTATGGATGAAAAGACATCCGATGTTTTTTTATTCATACTCCTTTCTTTTGCATTAAAAAAAAAACGTTCCTTATAATGCTGAAACACGTGTCTGCAGTAGTATGCAATTTGTGCTTTTTGACGCTGTTATTTCTTAACTTAATTTTAGCATAAAGTATGTTTGTTCATTGAAAGTAGAGCAAATCATCAATGCATCTCAGTTCTTCATTTTACTTTAAAAATTATTTTTCTTTTTTAGATTATGGTTTGAAGTTGCGAGCAGGTAAGCAATTTATATTGTATTGACTGAATTGTTTCATACTTTCTGTTTTTAATAGCGAAATACTATTAATACAGAAAATAATTCAAGAAAGTGATTTTTTTTTCAACTGTATGCGCACTTTAAAGAATTTTTTTACTCGGACTCACATCTCATTCGGATGATCACGAATGGAAAAATGAGACTTTTTTCAATTTATGATGTATGGTAGAGACTTTATTTTCTAGACGGCTTATTTAACTAGGTTGCGTTATGAATTGTTCTTTCTAATTTTGTAAAAAATAAATAATTTGTTCGCTTTTAATGTCGCAGTATGTCTATTATTTGTATCAAATGAATCAAAATCAAAACAGAAAGTAAGTACTGTATTCTCGTACTGAAGAATGGATTTCTTAAGGATTAAAATCTGAGGTTTTGAATTATTTAGGTAAATTACGGTTTATTGGAAGTAAGGTAAATCATCCATAAAGTATTTCAATATGTGTCATTCATTTTTTTTAAGATTCTGGTTTAAAGTGGCGAGTAACTAAACAAATCAGATATAAGACTGCTTAAATTGTTTCATACATTCTGTCTTCAAAAAAAAAGATAATATCAAGCCATTAACAAATTGGTTAATCCCCGGGTGATAATTTCACTCCTTTCAACTGTGCGCCCTTAAAATATTTTTCTGATTCGCATGCAATTTGGATGATCATGAATGACAAAATTTCTACGTATATGTGTCAGAAGTTTTTCTTTCTTTCTTTTTTTTTTCTTTTTTTTTTTTTTTTTCAAGTATGCTGACTAAAATAGGTTGTATTATGAATTACGTCAATTCTTATTTTATAAAATAAATAATTTTCAGAACTATTACTTAACAAGATGTAAAGTACTTGTTTCAAACAGAAAATAATTACTTCGGTAATAAATTCAATCTTTTAGTACGAACTTGATATGAATTTTTCTGTAATTGCATGCACATAATTAACTTTTTTTATGGTTATCAAAAAGCCTACCCGAATAAATACGCTCCTTGCTTTCCAGAAATAAGAATAAATTTGACAACGCAATTTTCATTTATGACTCAAATTAAATAACATCCACGCACACGTACCGAACATGAAGTCCCATTATGCCGCAGGGCATAAAACAGAAGCTTCGTCGTTTATTTTATATTCGACGAAAGGTAAATTAGCATTTCAAATTGATTAGGGTCGTGCTAGGTAATTAAAATAAATAATCGCCTCCGATACGGAGAGTTGTCTCCGTTCTTGATTACATGCAAAAGATATAATTGCATCCTGCCGTTAGTGTAAATTGCTCCACACTTTGTTTCCTTCTTCCCTTTTTATCGATCCTCCACCAGAAACCTTTTTACTCCAGTGCGATACAGTCACCAGGGAGAAGATAGAAATCGAATGTAGTTCCCTCCAATTTTAAACTGAAAGGAGATGGTCCTATTTTCTAATTTAGTGAATGTATTCAAGGGCACATAAATTATATGTAATGCTAATGCTTATCGTCAAACCTCCCTTTCTTTAGATAGTTTTAAAACAGAGATATGCTGACAAAGGCCAACAAAAATTTCATGTTTTGTTATTTATTTTTATTTTTTTATTTTTATGTGCTGAAATGTTTTGATCTCGAGTTAATATCTTTAAAAATTAACTTGCATTTTTATCATCAATAACTACAATCAGAGCTGTATCACACGGAATGGAAACTTGCTGAAACCGTTGCATTTTTATTCAGCAATTGCATTTTGTGTAAATAGGATAATTGAGGGATGTGGATGTGTGTAGATGTGCAAGGACTAAGCAAATACAAAACCATCATATATTCTCTACGTAAAAATATAACCAGTTTAAGCTATCCCAATGGGTTTATTATTAAGTTGTATGAGATTCATAGTTGACTAAAAACGCACGTTTTAAAGAATATCTTCTAAAAAGCGCGCATGCAGTGTCCTTACAGCTTTAGAGATAAAAAAAAGGAGGAGGGGATTAGAAGTCAAGTAATTAAAGTGATATGGGATTTTTAAGGAAGTAAAATAAACACCAGAGAAAAAAAGGATCATGCTTAAAATTTACTTCAGCAAAATTATTTGCACTTTTTTTTTCTTATTTTCAAGGTCCTATGAAAGTCTAAACAGATACTTACTGAAACTGTTGCAACGGTTCACATTTTCAACAAAAGTTTAGTAATCTGTTATATTAACAATCAATATGTCAGGTTGTTGTATATTAATAGACATAAACTATTCAAGCAATCAGTAATCGGAAAATACAATTATATTAATTACACCTGGTTACGTTAACTGCATTACAAAAGCGTTTTTATGTTAGTGACGCTAGATAAAAATATTATTCGATATTTCCTCAATAACATACTGAAAGCTTTTAAGCGAAATCGTTTTACGAAAAGTTAATAAGCTTACAATTGACATTTGGACTACTAAATAGGGGAAACTAGGGAGGTTTGACCCATAAAGAGCCTTGACCCATAAGGATTTTTTCCCAGGAAAGAATATTTAGTGAAAATGTTAGTCATTTTTTTTGGTTGAGCAGTCACGCAACACAACAGTATTTTTCAGGGATAAACCATTTCAGAATTATCAATGGTTTTCAAGATATTCAGTGTTAAATGATACTGCACCTAAAAAGTAAATTTTGAAGATTTTGGAATTTTTTAGATTTTATCTTCCAGTTTTGAGGGAAACGATTTTACGTGTTTAAGTCACTTTTCTAGTTATCTAATGATATACAGCAGTTTCCTATAAATTTAATCTAAGTTGCTAAAAATTTAAGGTAAACAAAGGAAATTTAACTAGGGAGCTTTAACCCCAAGCTAACTAGTGAGACTTGACCCGAAGACTAATTTGATGTTTTTGTTTGATTTGATGTTTTTAAATGAATTTTCATTTTTGAATAGATAACATATTGTGATTTAGGCCTAATGATTTCATTCTATTTATTTTAGTTGCTAAAAATTTAAGGAAAAAAATAAAAAGCGACTTAGGGAGCTTTGACCCTAGCTAACTAGGGAGACATGACCCAAAGAGTAATTTGATGTTTTTGCAATGAATTTGTTTATGAAAAGCTAACATATTGTTATTTAGACCTTAATTATTTTCTTTTATTTAGGCAATAACTTTAATATTGTGAATATGGAGGGTTTTTTTTTTTTTTTTACTTAAAGAACAACGAGAATATTTTGGTCTAATAAATTGTTTTTATTTGACTAATAACTAAAATACTAATGCCCAATGTTTTTTTTAATAAAATAACTGAAATATTGTTTAGGTCTTAACTAATAAAGTTATGAATTAAACTTCTGCTTTTCTGATGATGTGCAATAAGATTAATTTAAAGAAAAATCTGTAACACTTCACCTAAAGAGTGAACATTTGTTCATTCACTTCAAGTATAACTTATTAAAGCAAAAAATACCATAAAACCTGCGTTTTTGATTTCAAAATCTATGAGACTTCTTACATTCATGCGGGGAGTCATTTATCCCTAGGTGTCGGGTCAAGTCCACCTCTCTAGGGACACTTGACCTATTTGCAGACGTGATGAATATCATTTTTTGTACCATTTCTACTTAGAATTATGCTATTATTTTTAGCCATAATTATGCGCAAAATTACAAACAATTTATGCGTTTTTTTTTATTTCGTTCCAGCTATTCTACAAAAAAAAAAAAAAAAAAAAAAAAAAAAAACAGGAAAGGAAAAAAAAATAGATCAAGTCTTCCTAGTTTCCCCTACTTTTAAAGTTTTCCCCTACTTTTACGTTTTCCCCTACTTTATTTGATGATTACACTCTTTGTCCTTCCTACTCGTGCCCTTTATAAAGGGCAACATTTTATAGAATAAAGAAATACGTAGAAACATAAAAATATTTGAATTTATTCGCACTGAATGGGAAATGGGTTTACCTTATTCAAGATCTTTCTGGCAATTTAAGGCCTTTGTTAATAACGCGCGTTATACCATTTCTCATTAAAATACGTTAACGTACGCAAATTACATTGTTTTTTAGACTTCAAAGTATATTATCATACGAGAAGCTGTCAGATTATATAAACACACTACCATGCACAGACGATACTCTTATTTGAATCAAATTTGAAATCCACATCGGCTAACAACATTCACATATAGAATGTAGAGATAGTTACAGTGTTTTTTAAAAAAATACACGTTCAAGAGCACTTTTCACGCTAACAAAATCGAAATGTTACAACGTAATTCATAGTTTTGTTTCATTAGCAGCAATTTCAAGATTCATGACCAAAACCTAGTCGTAAGGTACGGTTTAAAACTAGCTAAAATCATTTGTCGAAACGCTGATACCCGAGGTCTATAAATCCATTATTCGTAAAATTTCAGCGTACTGTTAAAAAAACTTCATACGTGAGTATATAATGAACAGAAAAATTAAGTATGTCTGAACCAATGCAAAGTAAAAAACAGTGGGATGATTTTTTCTTTTAAAATGGGTTACATTAAAAATATAATTCTAAAACTAATGCAAATACGATATTACAAAAGATTTCATTGACATTAGTTCCAATAAATTTTATAGCAATAAATATGTAGCGTTGAGATGGTACTGTTTAAATAGTCAATCAAATGTATTATATGCAGTACCAAACTGGATTACAAAATTTAAACGAATGTTTTGAACTTGAAAAAAGAAGATACTTGAGTTACATAGAAAATTGAAACTTACGGCAGATGAAAATAAATGTTGCTATCCCTCTTCTTGGCAGAGCTTTAGATCTTATAGCACTTCAGGAAATATTTGTTTAGTATGTTGTGTTAGCACATCGATTGCACCGAAAGTCTTGAGATTTATTTTGAAATATAATTGAGATCCTCTAGTGCTGACTAATTAACGGCTTTTCATCTATATAAGCGTTCTAAACCATATAAATATCTAAAACAACGCGATTCAGCTGGCAATAGACCTCGTTCCAATGAGCAATTGTTTTTTTTAAGCTCAATGAACCTCTTCATTCCTTAAGCAGAGGAGGGGTGACACTGGATCCTCAAGATTTCTTAACGATATCGAATATGTGTGCGTGCAATGACATGACGTAAGACAACTCAACTGTGGATAGATTGCTAACGCAAAATTGGGCATTGAGGCCTCAGTGGCCGAGCGGTTTGTGTGACTGCTTGACATTGGCACATTTGAGGCGGTGAGTTCGACACCCAGCCTCGCTCCGGTTGTATTTTCCCTCCTTTGTGATGTTAATTCTTTCATGTGTTGTTTATACGTGTAATAAAATATATATATCATGCGTAAGGGAGAAAAGGCACTCAGATTGTGGTCCTTATCAAAATAATAATAATAATAATAATAATAATAATAAAACCTGTGCAATTAAGCACCAAAAGAAAGAAAGCTTACGTTCGACGAGCACGACCGGTAGCGACCGGTTGGTTGATCACGTGACAACAATGAAGTCAGCGGTTACTAACCGGTTGTTTACGAACCAATGCATCATCGAACACTTTCGGTTGATCACCGGTTACTTCCGCAGACATGACGCAGACGAATAACACGCAGGTGAAAAATATTTATAATTGGTCACAAATGTCACGTGGTTGCGGTCGACCAGTAGATCAACTGATGAGTTTCATAGAACAACATCCGAAGTAAGCAGTTAAGCGGTAGCTCTCAAGAACGCTGCGGTTAGCAACCGGTTATTCACCGGTCGATCGGTTGAGCTCGTCGAACGCAACCATAGAAAGAAAGAAATTGGGCATTGGTGCACAGCTCGAGGACACAACATAACGGATTTACCATGCTGTATTCAATGGGTGCTAATACATACCACGGTGGTTGATAATACTTCTTATGATGCTGCATACATTTCAAGCAAAATTGTGGATAGAGTTTATGAAAGCTTTTGATAACTAACTGCAGTATTATAAACATTAGTGAAATTATTAACTTTGAGTGCAAGATGACAGCAAATTTCCGTGCAATAAAACACCTATGTGTTTTCTATATCGTCGTTTGTAAAACACAAACGCGGTGTGTAAAAAGACAACGATGAAGGTATGTATTACTAATGAGATGTTTTTGTCTTGCAACTAGAGTGACTCTGCTTCAAGCACTTCAATAGAATTTTGCATTTAACAAGAAATGGATAGTCGTTTGAACGACATAAGCAAGTTTACCATCTTGTACAGAGCATTTTTGCATGTGGTTTCTTCAATTTCTAATAATCTATTGATTTTTGGTACACTTAAAAACGTTGGAGCTACTTAAATTGTTGTTTTGTACAGTGTATTTGCATAATTGTGTCTTAGGTAGAGTGCAGCTCTGGTTAGTTGAGCTGTGACCTTGACTATGTTTACCTGTTTAAGAGGAGTTTAGTGAAAAATAGACTTGTTATTGGCTCGGATTTATTTGGAATATTTTTGAGGAACTATTAAGAAAGTTTCTAAACTCAATTTAGAGCCAATTACCCCTCCCTATTTTCCGAAACAGAGGTAAACATTGTCCGAGTCGGAGCTGAACTTCACAGAGCCTCACTATATTTCAATTCAAACGCTTTATCATTGATTTTTTTTTAAATCAAAAGCATCTTTTTAATATGGTAAAAGTTCCTTAAAAATGCTATTTTGCATTGTAGTTTTCGATATTTAAACTTTCCATTTAAGTTCAACGTCGTTCATGCAATTATAAGCTGAAATAAATCACTGCTTATATTCAATATTGGTTCTTACGTTGCTGGGCTTATTTCGAATGTAACGGAGGAGGCGAGATCGAAACAAATGAAACCTAAATGCAAAATTAATTGCACGCAATGTGGAGCAATCATTAGGGATCTATCAAACCCAATCCCACATAGGTATGTCAGTGGCGTACCTAGCATGGGTGACACCCGGAACGGTGGTTTGTGGTGTCTATATATATATATATATATATATATATATATATATATATATATATATTAGGGTGTCCCAAAAAAATAAAAGTCGTCTTTTTTAAACGCATACCCTCTTATTTTTTTCCTTTTATATCAAAACCGTTGTAAAAAAAGTTTCATGCAATTTGAAGCACGGTAACCCGTGCCGACTTGCGCCTAAAGGTCTAAACGTGCAAATAGCACGTGTGTTCATAAGCAAGCGAACGCTGGCGACGCGATACTTTGCGAAGCTCAAAGCAGCTGTAAATAGTGCACAGAAAACAAACGAAAACAGAAAAACATATATTAGGGGGGGGGACTTATTCGTGGCAATTTGCAAACCGTCAAACGTGTTAATACGAATACATTGCGGTCACCAAGCGGAGTCTAGTCCTTTCATAGGGAACGAAACATGGCAGTGGAATTACCAAGTTCGAAAAAAGAGATATTTTTAATAGGAGTCGCGTAAAACACGAAATTACGGGCTTGAAACTTTCCTCTAACGGACAAGTTCTGTCTGTTTTGTTTTATGACATTCGAGAAGTAAACTTAACCGTCAGTGAAAGTGCAAATCTCGCTATTTGGGAAAGCATCATCTTTTGGGAAAAGGCACGCATTCCCACCAAATCGTTGCTAAATTGTGTGAATCAACTTAAAAACCTGTATCAAATTTGGAGAGACTTGCAAAAAGATGCACAGAAACTGCAAGAAGTATTCAAACAGCGCCAACAAGAATTCGAGAGTAATTTAAACAATTTATTCAATATTGCACATGCTTATGCACTTCGGTTAATCAAAATAGAGGAAGATGGGATTTTCTCTTTAAGCTGTCAAACAAGAAAACAGGCGCATTAAATACGATTCCGCTTCAACATCCTTGGAATTGTATGAACCTGTACAAGAAGATTCCTCTTTGAAATCTAGTGAAAATATTAATTCAAAAGATTTCCCTGAAACATATAAATCAGTACCTGGAAAAAGTTTATCAGAACTTGGAACAAGTATATTATAACCTGGAACAAGTATATCAGAACCTGGAACAAGTATATCAGAACCTGGAACAAGTATATCAGAACCTGGAACAAGTATATCAGAACAAGTATTCCAGAACCTGGAACAAGTATATCAGAACAAGTATTCCAGAACCTGAAACAAATATTGTCAGAACCTGGAACAAGTAAATATGTAATGAGCAGCGATTTTATTATTCCAAAATCAGTTGCCTCATTGTACAGGTGTCCAAGTATACGAGATTATGTGTTTATTCTTGAAGTTATTATTGACGCACTTGGGTGTAACATTGATGAATTTCCCATAGGTAAATCTTCAAGAACCGAAAAGTGGAAGGAGCACTAGGAAAGAATAGAAATTAGTTTTCAGTACGAGGTACCATATGTAGTGAATTTACCTTGGGATATGAAACTGTTGCCTGCTTTGGGTGCTCAAAAATCAAAAGAAGATCGCTTATTTATAGTTATTTTAAATGGATGTGACGAACAACTCATTGCTGAGTCTATACTGGATAATTCTACAGGAAAAGAACAAACACAGGCAGTTTGAAAGGCAGTTTTAGATTGGAATCTCGAAGACAAAGTTAAAACTCTCTGTTATGATACTACAGCTTCCAAAACAGGTCCTTTAAGTGGTTCTTGCGCTATTCTTGAGCAAAAAATTGATAGAGAAATGCTTTCCTCTGCTTGCCGCCATCATATATATGAACTGATCTACTCCCCTAAAATACAGTGCTATGGAGAAGTTGCACAGTTGTCCCGAACTGTACCCTGTCTTGGAAAATTTACTTGACTTTTACCGTGCTAAACTTACTTATACTACGGTCAGGGATGACTATCATGATTTGATGGAACTACCTATCATATTTTTAGGTGGAGATACGGAAAAAAAATTAAAGTTAGACCATCGGGAGACATGCACCAAGCTCGATGGATGGCTCGAGCGATGTACTCCCTAAAACTATTATTGTTTAGTTCACAAATAAAATTAGATACGAAGGAAAATGAAGCATTGTTTGATGTCTGCTTGTTTTTAGTGTGACCATACGTGAAACCATGACTTCAACGCATTTGGCAGTCAAAGCACCCAAAAAAGATTTGTGCTTTTTGAAACAAGTGTACGCAAATGTGGACCCAATTATCTCAAAAGCTGCTCTACAAAAATTCATCCAGCTTTTATGGTATGGTCAATAATATTTCATTCATTGATGTATAAAAGACTGTCTCAATGCTTAGAGCAGTAAACGATGCAGCTGAAAGAGCGGTAAAAATGATTCAGGACTTACATGGTTTGCTAACAGCTGATGAGGAACAAAAACAATTTGTGTTACGTTGCGTTCAAAAGCTCCGAAAGCTCTATCTTGACAGCAAAAAGCAAACTTTGAAATAAAAATATGTACAGTAATGTTTCTTGTAGTCTAATATTGTTGTAAATATCTGCTTTAAATAAACTGAACTTGCGTGTAGTAAAGAATTATACAGTTAGCAATCTTTCCACCGTAGTCGCAGTACAGGATTTCAGGTCCAACTTTGACCTCAAGTCGGCACGGGTTCCCCTTATTTTATTGCAATAAAATTTTTTCCCCATGTTTCTGAGGTGAAAGGGAAAAAAATTGGAGGGTATGCGTATTCGATTTCACAAATTTTTTTTTCGCCATTATATCTTGGGACACCCTAATATATATGTATGTATGTATATATATATATATATATATATATATATATATATATATATATATATATATATATATATATATATATATATATATATATATATATATATATATATATATATATATATATGTATGTATATATATATGTATGTATATATATATATGTATGTATATATATATATATATATATATATATATATATATGTATATATATATATATATATATATATATATATATATATATATATATATATATATATATATATATATATATATATATATGTATGTATATGTATGTATATATATATATATATATATATATATATATATATATATATATATATATATATATATATATATATATATGTTTGTATATATATATATATATATATATATATATATATATATATATATATATATACAAACATATATATATATATATATATTAGGGTGCATCATACGCCCCGTCAATTTTTTTTTCGTTTACAAATGCTTTGTCCCTAAGCTATTTTTATTCTACATACAAAATTAATAATTTGTGTCAAATTTTTCCCACTTTGAACAATATTTATGTGTGCCACCTGACAATTGAAAGTTACGAAAACTCAGAAAAATAACAAATTAAGCAATT
The DNA here is from genome assembly GCF_026930045.1 of Uloborus diversus. NCBI lineage: Eukaryota > Metazoa > Arthropoda > Arachnida > Araneae > Uloboridae > Uloborus > Uloborus diversus. Next base: position 40,500,339 of record NC_072731.1, read on the forward strand.
TTTTATATTTATTTAATTACTGAGAGAATTATTTGATTTACGGAAGCAAAGTTACAGTATATTTCGTAATATTACTTTGATAAATATTAAAATTCGGTTTAAAAGTTAGTTTTTAATCAATTTTCCTCTTTTTGCGAAGATTTGAGAGTTGTTTTCGATCATGCTCAACTGCTTGGAATACATTCTGGTAATGATCTTCTGTTTTGGCTGATATTAAAAAGTCATTGGTCAGCTTTATTCCTCGCTCAGCACAATCGTTTACTACACTGATTCCTTTCAAATTAGTCTTTGAAGTCTGATAGGAAATACAATTTGACCACTGTTTAACATCTTCCACCATGAATTCTGAATCTAACTTCAAAATTAAAAATAAAAACCAGGAATCAATGCCAACAAAATCAGACAGTGTTGGTGATAAATGAATTTGTGTTGGAAACTGGTTTTCCAAAACCCATACCAAATCTGTGTTTTGGATTAGAAAGATTAGCTGGTCTAATACTAACATACTGTCAGCAAGATCACGTCGGTCTGCTTCAGGCAATTTGTCACTCCAGAGTGCTAGATGTAGTTTCTTCTGTCAGATACCAAAGGTGATTTTTAAAAGCATTAATTGGACTTCCAGAAATTTCTGAATTAATAATACTGTATTTTATAAGTAAATGAAGGAATTGCAAGTCATTCCATGGTGCATAAAAGACAGAAGTGCATGTCATCCACCATGAACTATGTACCAAAGTGACGAAATTAACAAAGTTTCTAAATTTTAAAACTTTTTGATGTGTAGTTATTGTTGCAGTTGGTAGTTCTTGGATTTGATGTTGAAATAAGCAAATTTTGATTGAATAAATTAATTTTTCCATCCATCGTGCTTTGTGTAAAGCTCCTGGGCGTTTAAAGTTGGCTGCAGTTATCTCATTTGGATCGTTTACTGAGAATAAAAGACAAAGTTGAACAAATTCTAAGTAATCACTTCTGCAAAACAACACTGAATGAACTGTCATGAAATTTGGATAAATTTATAGGTATATTAGCGGTATATCTTTCTTCCACAAACTGCAGTAATGTATAATGTTTGTCAAATCTGTTAAACACAAATATGTCTGGTGACTTCGATGCTTCAATTTTTAAATTGTCAAACACATGTGACAATATAATTTCTCCAATGTGGTACGCAAGCTGATCACAGGAGCGCTTTACCCAAACGCTCTTAAATAGCTACACATGCTGCAGTTATATGTCCTGTATTAGAAGCAGTTGTGTCAAATTACACATTAACTATTGAGTCCGAACAGTTCCATGAATTTAGCAAATTAGTTGTTAAATTAGCAATGATATCGCCGTTTTTTTTTTTTTTTTCTGTTCCTGGTGGATATGCTGGTACAACAAGAAGCTTAACTTCATACGAATTACATAATATAACTGCAAGCTTTTCTTCTGCAATATTTTGATTTGTTAAAGTTGGTAAGAGTTTAGAATGCCAGTGCAAAGTTGCCAAATCATAAGCATTCCATTGATCTTTACAAGCTTTGGCAATGTCTCTGACACTTGATCGTCTTGCTCTGTCTGTTGTTGCATATGATGCTGAAATTTTGGATGAATCACCATCAGCTTCTGCTATTAAAACTTTAGTGTATGAAGCTTGCTGTGCTAGTGTCATTTTTAAACGTGTTGCTAATGATATAACATCAGGTCGTTTTATAATATCATGTGGAATAAAAGCATATGTACCAGTTCGTACTGTACGAGGATGATTTCTGGTATGAGCATTTTAAATCTAATCTCTCGGATCTGTCTCATCACTTGCCTCACTTACATCACTATTTTCATCTCTTTCAATTTCATCAATAATAGCTGAATTAAAACTTGTATTAATGTTGCTTGTTTCCTTGACTATTTTTTCATAAAATGCTGCATTTGATATTTCACGCATTTCCCGACGCTCAATGTTTTGCTGTAATATTTTATCATGTGAACCAAAGGTTGCTAGACGATCACTTTTCATAGATTGAAGAAAAGCTAAATCTTCTGAATTTTTTATAAGGCATTCTACACTTTTAAGTCATAATGAAAATGTTTTAGATAATTCTTCTTCCATTTTCTTTACCTTATTAATAGAATTCGTTGCATTTCTTCTTTGAAGAGGAATTGCTTTTCATTTTGTGTTGTCTTCATGAAGTTTTAGTATTTTCTCACAGGATTTACGTTCAGTAATCATTGGAATGTTTGCTTTTGCAAAGAAATCAGATATTTTTGACAAGACAAGTTTTGAAGACTCCCATTTGGTAAGATTCCGGTCGGCACCTTTCTCAATATGATACATCAAGCAACGAAGCACTTGCAAGCTAGTGGGTAAACATGAACCCTTAAATTCTGAGTCCTCTTGAGTTATTCCACTTCCAGGTCCAAATACCGTTAAAGATTGTCTGATTTTGACTTTTACCTTTTGTGCAGATGAACAAGGCTTTCTTTGTGGAGAAAATGTCGCTAATTCAACAGCAGCTGATTCACTCATGTTTATTAAAAGTTTTCAAAATATGTTACTTTCAAAAATTCATGCACCTTATGAATTAAAATAGAATATATTAACTTATTTAAGTAATTTACAACACATATGCATAGAATAACAAGAAGAAAACTTAAAGAACTAGCATTAGTAGTTGTATGGTAGAAGAAAACGGTAGAAAGTTGAAAACAAATAGTGAACCTGAACTGTTACAGTTACAAAATATGTTATGGAAAGTTACTGAAAAAATGGTAAAAGTTAAAGTTAACACAGGTACAATGTAAATTAAATAATTTAAAAATTATTTACCAGTATTGCACTTTGAGTCACTTTTTATTGCTATAATTGTTCATTTACCTTAAAAAAGAAACTTCTTGCTTGAGGTGGGATACCTAAATTAATTTGGATTTTCATAAAAATTCACAGGAATACTATCTAGTGGTATGAGAACATTTTTAAATTAGGGACAAAACAATTTCAGAATAGTTGGGCAAATGATGCACCCTATTATATATATATATATATATATATATATATATATATATATATATATATATATATATATATATATATATATATATATATATATATATATATATATATATATATATATATATATATATACATATATATATATATACATATATATATATATATACATATATATATATATATACATATATATATATATACATATATATATATATATATATATATATATATATATATATATATATATATATATATATATATATATATATATATATATATATATATATATATATATATATATATATTGTTACAAGTCTTGTAAATAGTAATTATTGTAGGAACGTAACCTGTAAATAGTTTCCCGTAATGAATATACAACCCCTTAACATATGGCTAAAGTATACAACCCCTATTCTTTTTATTTTCATTGATAAAGTTTGATAACGGTCTACGCATTTCTCGAAGCTGAAAGAATGTTGTAGAAAATTCTTGGATGTTTATAAAAGCCGTTAGCGATGGATAAACGGGGAGTTTCGATTCAGATTTGTGCTGAGTGTGTATTTGCTCTGTTTATAGCGAGGCATTTCGCTGTGTTGTTTTCGTATTTGGAAGTAAATACGTGTGTAAACGTTGAGTTTACGGTGTTGTGTGATAATTGCTTAATTACTGATGAATAATTTAGCAGTTGTTGAAGATCTTTCCTGTACATAGTGTAAATAAATTTCCTGTGTTTTTATCAAGAACTGTGTCTTCATTTCAAGAAAGTGGAAGTCGCACCGAATCCGTTACAATTTGGCGCCCAACGTGGGGCTACTTCAGGACTTTCTTGCAGTAAGTGTGACTTTGGACATTTTTTTCATAAAGACTTTTTAAATTTGGACTTTATTTTTATGGTGATTACTCGCGCAATGGATGAACAATTAAAACAACTTCTGGAAGCAATTAATGCTGTGAAAAGTGACTTGACCGAAAGTATGGCGACTAACCAAGAACAGTTAAATAGTGATTTAACTGCTAAAATTACTGCAAGTCAAGATGAAATAAAAAGTGACCTAACGTCGATGAAAACCATGATGGAGAATCAACTAACCGCCATGGGAGATAAAGTTGATGCTCTGGAAGAAAAATTTGATACTGTGGAAGAGCGTATCGCCAATGTGGAAAATAAGTTGGAAGAAGAAGACAAGAAATTTACTTCATTTAAGGAAGAAATAATTAAAGACATGGAACGGAGATTGGCGACCGCGGAAAGCAGTTCTGTACAGTTTGGCGCTCCCACATCTGTTGCTCGACCGTCCATTAAACTGGCCACATTTGATGGGAAAAGTTCGTGGCAGGTATACAAGACCCAATTCATGATAGTGGCGGAAGCGAACGGATGGGACTCTGCTACCAAGGCCTGTCATCTTGCAGCATCCCTGAGAGGTGACGCAGCGGACATTCTTCAGACCCTTCCGGACAGCCAGCGCCTGGATTTCGCCGCCCTCACATCTGCGTTGGAGCTTCGCTTCGGTGAGAAGTGCCAGAAAGATTTCAGCCGGCTCCAGTTGAAGTCCCGTTTCCAGAAAACCGGGGAAACCCTGCAAGAGCTAGCGGCGGACGTCGAGAGACTGTCTCATCTTGCTTTTTGCGACTGTCCTGCGGATGTTCGAGACAACCTGGCACTCAACTACTACATCGACGGGGTTCGAGATCCGGAAATCCAGAAAGCTCTACGGATGGCGGATGTCAAAGACCTGAGTTCTGCTGTTGTGTATGCGATGAAGTTGGAGGCCGCCCAGCAAGCAACCCGCAAGGATCGCCATTCAATCCGCGGCGTGAAAACTGATGAGCCTGATCCGGTTTCGTCACGCTTTGCTGAACTGGAAAAGCAAATAAAAGAAATTGCAGGAATCCTCAAAAGGACTTCGGCTCCCAAGTACCAAAATGGACAATCACTTAAGTGCTGGAAATGTGGCGGCGAGGGTCACTTACGAAGAAACTGTGAAGCTCGCCAAGAAACCAGAGGGAAGAGCACCTCTCCCTCCCAGGTCCAGGAAAACTAAGCCATGGCAATCTCGCGGGGCGGAGGTCGCCAAATTGGAATGAGCCCCATCTTAAAGTTTTCCAGATTTCATCGACGAGTGGCGGCAGTAATGGACTGTTTGTTTACGCATACGTAAACGGGTTTCCCTGCGAACTGATTATTGACACTGGAGCCAATGTTACAATCATTAGAACAGATGTGGCTCGTCAATTTGGACTCAACATTCTATGGACGCCGCCCTGCGTTACCCTCCAAACTGTGACAGGTGACAAGATCGAGATTGAAGGTAAAGTAAACTTAGAAATTGTGTTTGGAAATGCCACTTACCATCATACGGCATTCGTTGCTGCTATCACAGACCCTTTCATTCTCGGATTGGACTTTTTAAAGAAGTATGACTTCAACCTCGACTTCAAGACAAATGAGCTGCACTCGATGAGAGAAGACATAGCCGTTTTCCCCCGCAGAAAGTGATGTAAAATCCGCTCATCAAATAATAGCCCAAACAGATTTATCGATTCCCTCAAGGTCAGAATCATTAATACCTGGCTCCATTGAAGAAAGCAATAGTTTTCGATTTGGACTCATTGAATACCCCAACTTAAGCAATAGCCCAAAAGCAGTGCTGGTAGCATCTACGCTTGTGGACCTTTCTAAGGGTATAATTCCTGTGAGAGTCGCCAACGTGAGTGAAAGGCCAAGGAATATCCGGAAAGGTGAAGTGTTAGCAACTTGTACTCCAGTAAACTGTATCATTAGAATAATCAATTCCCCCGAGACTGTGTCTTCTGAGTCCTTGACATCGAAGTTAATTGGGAGTGCACCCTTATCGAAGGATCAAAGAACTGCTGCGGAACAATTGGTGGACGACTTCAAGCATCTGTTTTCATCTACATCGGAGGATGTTGGCCGTACGAATTTAACGCAGCATAGGATCTACACTGGAGAACACCCCCCTATTAAACAGCATCCAAGACGACTACCGTTCGCCAAGAAGGAAGAGGTTGAGACCCTCCTGAAAGAGATGAAGGAGAACGATGTAATCGAACCCTCATCCAGTCCTTGGGCGTCTCCCATCGTCTTGGTCCGAAAGAAAGATGGCTCCACCAGATTTTGTGTCGATTACCGACGGCTGAATGAAATCACCAAGAAAGACAGTTACCCTCTTCCACGGATAGACGACACCTTGGACACTCTGTCCGGACACAAGTGGTTTTCGACCCTGGACTTGAAGAGCGGCTACTGGCAGGTTGAGATACACCCTGATGACCGAGAGAAGACAGCGTTTACAACTGGACAAGGCTTATGGCAGTTTAAAGTGATGCCCTTCGGCCTCTGCAATGCACCAGCTACGTTCGAGCGTCTTATGGAGACAGTGTTAAGAGGACTCTCTTACGAATCCTGTCTGGTCTACTTAGACGATATCATCATCGTGGGACGCAGCTTCGAAGAACATCTGGCAAATCTTAGGAAGGTGCTGCAAAAGCTTAAGGAAGCCAATCTTAAGTTAAGCCCGTCCAAATGTAATTTGTTCCGCCGGGAAGTGAACTACCTTGGTCACATCATCTCTTCTGAGGGTGTACAAACCGATCCAGAGAAGGTATCTGCGGTCAGGAGTTGGAGTCGTCCCGAAAACATCCATCAGCTGCGAAGTTTCCTGGGGCTCTGCACCTACTACAGGAAGTTTGTAAAGGGTTTTTCCAACATTGCACGACCTTTGCATAAGCTGACGGAGAGCAAGCAGAAGTTCGAATGGTCCAAAGAATGCGAAGATGCATTTCTACGACTGAAGGAGGCTTTAACATCAACGCCTATCCTCGCCTATCCTCAGCCTGAAAAATCCTTCATCCTGGACACTGATGCGAGCAACGAGGGCATCGGAGCTGTTTTATCCCAAGAAATTGACGGAAATGAACATGTCATCGCTTATTGGAGCAAATGCTTATCAAAGTCGGAGCGAAATTACTGCGTCACCAGAAAGGAGTTACTGGCCATAGTGAAAGCTGTAGAACACTTCCATCATTACCTCTACGGCCGAAAATTTCTGCTTCGGACAGATCATGCCTCATTAACTTGGCTTTTGAACTTCAAAAATCCGGAAGGTCAGATAGCCAGATGGATACAGCGGCTCCAGGAATATGACATGGAGATCAAGCATCGAAAAGGGTTATCTCACGGTAATGCTGACGCTTTATCAAGGAGACCCTGTCCTGAGAACTGCCACTATTGTTCCCGAATCGAGAAACAGTATGGAACGA